>NC_048414.1:16556211-16586277 GCF_013103735.1 Etheostoma cragini
CCCCCCCCATGGTACAACAATAAATGTAGATAAACATGAACACTAAATCAACCCTACACAACTAAAACCCAGATAACATAAATGCACACCTGAAACATTAACAGAACATTATTAAAACCCACAACCCATGTTAAGTGTTAGTGAGACTGTTCAGAACATACTGTATATTCTTTTCTCATGATACTTTGCATTGGTTCAGCAAAAAACAGTTCAAATGACCCCGTCCCTCCCGTACAAAAACTTAACATCCTCTGTTGTCTCTGCTTACGTCTGTGCACTGCATACTTAAGCTGATTATTGCAAACCACTGATGGGATTTAGTAATGAATATGGTTTTTAGCAAAACATGAAAGAATAGATAGTGACCACTAAAAGTTTAATTACAACTAAATCTAGGATTATAGTGCAGAATTATTATTTGTTTGCCGCCACATAATAAGAGAAGCTCTTTTTCATATCATGTTTTAAATCAAAAATATCCTAAAGGTGAGGTGTGAAGTTCATATCATAAGTATGTGACTGGCCACAAACCTTTACAGAAGAGAACAAAAATATGTCCAACAATGCCATCCCGTCCTGCACACAATCACAGTAATACTCACACACATCACAGAACAACCACAGATTATAGGCCACTTCTTCAGTAATTACTACTGGCCAGGCCTAAGGCATAATCTTGCAATTTCCTCTATGACGCGCAAAGCATAAAACTTCATATAGACACCCTACGCTACATGGAGCCCCACGTTCTTTTCAAACTTGGAACACATACTTGTGATTCTTCAGATAAGAGATTAGCCATTACCTTAAATGTGCGTTTGTCTCAAAAACAAACAGTGTTTGTGTGGGTTAATTTCCTCGTGGCCATGACTACCGAACATTCAACTTCCTTCTCAGCAGATGTCAAACACCTTGCTGCATCACCATGGAGCACAGGCTGAACCACATGACCTGAACGGTGAGACATTTACTTACCATCAGGTCTATTTATCTCTTACCCTAACATGTGGTACACAGAAGCTTCCATGCCAAGCGCTTTGATTTGATTGAATAGAATGATCAAAACTTAGTGGAAGTTCAACTAAATTCAACAAAATTCACTGACGAAGTAGAAGCATGTGGGGTCACCTTGTGTCATCCTTGTGCTGGGTTTTCACAGGCAGCGTTTTTCAACCGCAACTCTGCTGTCTCGGTGTCTCAAAAGCAGCGGATTCCAAACGGAATTTTGTCACCAGAACATGATGCCAATATGCACACATTTTGCTACAATTTGTTGTTGGTGTTGATATGTCGCTATCAGTTTCTATTATTACATTTTGTTCTCCAGTCACACACTTTTCTGCTTAAAAGGTTGTGCTTCGTTTAGTTCAAATAACGTTATCTATCGCTAGCAACCAGCTATTTGTTATTGCTACAATGCTAACATTACTACAATGCTAATACTAATAAAACTAATATAAAACATTTGAAAAAGTCACCATGAAAACCATCAGCCTCTGCACCCTCTGCAAAGCTAGATGTTAACATCCGTGGAGTCAGTCACACAGAGACTCATCACAAAGAAAGCTCTAGGAAAAGCACGATCTTTTGATTAGCTTGGAATTTTAAATAAAGGGAAATATTGGAGGCACGTTTGCAAGTCTGCTCTCTCATTCGCTCATACCGCTGGTCTTATGGGGAATGAACTGAAACGCCCCGCTCTGCCGTCCATATTGTCAATATATGCAAAAAACTATGTATAATTGTGAGATGTCTAAGTTTAAATCTCCTCCAAGAACTTTACCTTATCTTACCCTATCAATATACTTTTTAAACCAAAATACTTCAGGGTTCAGGGTTATTATTCATTGTCCATTACAGTCTCAACAAAGCAGGTCCTTGCTATTTCATGTTCTATTCATGCTAATTTTTTGCATTTCCATTTCCTTCCTTTCTCCTCTCCCTTTTCCCTTCACAGGCCCAGAAGACCTCTTGACTTTTGGCAACCAATCCATTGGACAATTGACTACATGTGGCTGTGACACACATTACTGTACTTTGATGTAGAAAGAATACATAGCCTTACATACATCTCCAACAAGTTTCTGTGTTTCCAGTACAGGGTCATTGGAGAAAGAATTCTTGTCATTTGACTGCTGGTGGATGCCAACAGTGGTATGCTCAAGGCTCCCAAGGTCTCCAGTATCCAATGGGTGGATGTTGAAGAGAACCGGATAAAAGGGCTGCACAGGGCCTTTTAACAGGGACAAGCAACTCCTTCTTGTTAAAAGTACACACTTGCAATTTTTGGATGTGCTTCTTTGAAAACATGACGGGTTGAGCCTATGGAGTTACATACACAACAACAACAACGACCCACAGCAGAACACCAGCTCGGTACCGCTTTCACTATACAAATTAAAGTGTTACATTTAGTTGCCTTGAGGAACTTATCTGCATATTGATCAGTGCAGTAATTCCATTGAAAAGAAGAAATAAAGAAAAGAAAAAAGAAATGGCTGTAATGAAATGGAGTGAAGGAAGAAAGTTAAAGGTGTTCAGAAGGGAGAGGTCAGAAATCTGCTCCCATTGGTGGTGTAGCAGGATGCTCTTGCTCCACAGGTCAACATTATGTTGTTTGACATTCTGCAGTCCCATCTTCCTCTGTGTTCTGCCCTGCGATGAAGACGTAATGGACTGTGTTCTCCTCAGTCCTTATCAGCACACTGAGGTCTTTATTGAGAGGCCCTAGGAGAGGGTGAGGTGCTAACTTTGCCTATTCAACGAAACAGTGTGCTGTATGGTTGATTTAAAAATAGCACATTTAACAGGTCATGCACTTGCCTGCTTAATGATTTACTTCATTTAACAGTACAATACCAAATAGGCAATGATATGTGGTTCTATTTTATGGACTCTAAAAGGAATGTGACCCAGTTGTCTTAAAATGAGATTTAATAGGAATTCTGTTTTAAAGATTTGTTTGGCTTTTTTATAGGGTGTTTCATAAAACATAAGACAGAGAAGACTACAGGCTTAATTGATGAATTAATCAGCAAGAACCAAACTTCAAACACTTTTTTTCCAAACACACATATAACCCTTTATTGCATGTTTTTTGTTGTACTGTATGAGGGACTTTCAACATGGTGGGATGGACCATAACACTGTTATGTCATTGGTCTAATTCCCCCCTAACAAGATCTGTAAAAGTGAAATTTGAAACTGACAATCTATAACTATTATCCTGTCTTGGTCATCTATTGAGTCAGTCGGTGAGAGAATTTTAAAGTCAGTAATAAAGTGAGGGTGGAAAGTCTGTTGAGCTAGACTCAACACTGACACCTAGTGTTAGAGCAAGCAAGTTAGAGACCACCTCTTAACTCAATGGTGTATTACAGAAACACAAGACAGTGCCTGTCAGTGATACTTCTGAATACAAGAAGATTAATACAGGTATGGAATAACACAAACAGAGAGGTAACAGTTCACTGTATGTTTGTGTTTCCCACGCTGAATTGTCAAAACAAACAGAAGGGAGGCTTGAACCAAAATATGAATTAGGGAAAGAGGTGAGTGATGCTGATACAATTGAATGTGACATTGTTCCCGAAACTACACAAAGACAAATACACATTCCATCACATGGCTTACACACACACACACATTTGCACACACACACACACACACACACAGTGAGCCTCTTAAAGCCATAGACCAGAGAGTGATAATTATGCGTGTAAATTCCAGGATCCCTCTCAGCAGCTCTGCTGGCTGGTGTTGAGAGCAGCGTCCTACTGGCCCTGCTGGTAATGGTAACCCACATAGAGCCCCCCTATCATACACTTTCACTGAAATGCTGAAGTGTTGGCATAATCCCATATACAAAAACGTGAAGATAAATATGTGCATTTTGGTTGGTGTGTGGAGCATGCGTACCAATGAGCGCCCATGAACATGCACACACAATGGTGAGAAAGCACCAAGCCATGAGACTCATGTAGATGGAAGTTGTAAGTGTTGATTTATTTTTATCATTGTAAAGCAAAAAAATTAGAATGGAATGTTACGTGCAGGGAGAAGAAAAAATACCCAAAAGAGGGGCTTATTTATTACATCTTCCTCTAAGACAGTCCCAGCTCATGGTCCACTTTTTTTTTCTGGAGCAGCACAAAAAAGACACAAAATATTGTGTTAATGGAGTTAAAAGGGTGGTGCTGGTGAAATTAAAAAATCCCAAGATATTTTATAAAGACAGCTTACCAAGAAAAAAATATACACTGGTACATGATACAGAAGAAAATAGAACAAAAGCCAAAAATTATGTACCAACAATAAAAATAAAAGACACACCATATATATACAGATATATACACTTTATTCATCAATGGCTACAGATTGGTCAAAATTCGAGGACAAGGACTATGTACAATGGTTGAAAGCTTCAGAAAAAAAACATAGTATGAGGACCTTTAGTTGGGATTATGCACAGTGTCAATTATATTAGTTGTGACATTTAGAAAACAAAAATAGAAAACAGAGTGAAGTATTTTAAACCTAACTATTTTGTTGGAAAAAACATGTTATTTTCAGACATCCATCAATTGAAGCTACCTCACACTATGTTGCAGTACGAAAAAGTTGGGGTGAAAAAAAAAGCATTAAAGAATACAAAGACAGTGTTTGTGTACAACTCGCTTTCCTAAATGCGTCAATAGATTGTCATGTGAATGCTCTTGGACAACATGGTTATTCTGAAAATGCAATCTTGACTCAATTGTAGTTTCAGAATATCCATGTTCTTGTGCCGCCTTGGTAAGGCAGTTGTTGCAGGTGTTTTCTTTCAATTTCATGAGTGGTACATCATTCCATGAAGAACCATTGTTGGAAAGGAGATTAGTGGTAAACCAGCACAAGTGGCAGGGGTTTAATGCACGTTTCTGCTCTTCAAATCATTTCATGAATTTGGCCATGGTGCAATGACAGATTTGGTTTACTGCACGTATAGGAAAAATGTTCTCTTTTGGCCTATTGTAAATTATATCTACAGGATAGCTTATCTGATAATTTTATTACATTTGAAAGGAACAATATTGTCGTATGAAATTGCAGCCAGTGCCTCTGCCACTGTCAGGGGCCAAGTTCCCCTCTCATGTCTGACCATTCCAAAGATTTTGTAGTTAAACCCCGCATGAAAAATGAAAATGTATGAGGTACACTCTATAGCCGGTGGTGAGCAGGCAACGGACATCCATCCGTGCATTCATTTATATCAATATGCACCCACAATAATGGGGTGCCATAAAATGACCAAGCTGACCACCTCCTTCCTTCAATGATCATCCCATGAAGTCCTCCATGAGGTCAGCACGACCACCACAACCACAGAAAGTGGTTTTCTCCCATGGGAATTACAGCAGCATGTTTCCCTTCTTGATGAATGTTTATTCTGGTAGGCATGGTGGTGGTGTGATAGCTGAGCTGCAATGAGCTAAGACAGCCGTGAACACATTCCCTGACTGATGAATGTTAAGCATGTAGGTAATTTGAGTGCTGCTAAACCACACCTCTGGGCTGCTCTGCATCTCACTTAGCTGTTTCCTAAACACATAGAGAAAATGGTGCGTGACAAACATCAGGCTAAATTCACATCTGCATCTTAAAGCTGGGTGTCTGGAATGCTGTAAGGAAGAACGCAATTTATTGAACACAGCTCATGTCTGGCTGGGCAGATGGCAATCACATAATGCAACTTTTTTAGCATCAGAGTGGCAAGCTGGAATCAGCTGGTCTAGTCTGGGAGGTGACTAAGAGGAGCAGAGAGGGATTTGTGAGCTCTGTGGCGACTGGCCTGGTCTAACCTAGCCTGTACCAAGCTGTCAGCTAAGAGGCAGATGACAAATGCAGCAGAATGAAGGAGAGGAGGGTGGTGGTGGTGGTGGTGGTGTTGTGGGGGGGCTCTGATTCCTGTTACATCATCTGTGGCTGACAGACAGTACGGCAGACTTATCTGTCTGTGGTCTCCGGTGGCATTTGTCTGGACTAGCAGTGAGTCACACTTTCTGTTACCTCAACATGAACCCATCCCTGAAGCTTCTCATTTGCCAACCGTGAGGGCCGGTAGCAGGGTGGCTTCCTCCCGTGGGTTCGCATGCGATGCCAGGAATGTGCTGTGCCCACACCTTGCTAAACCATGACACCTTTCCTGTGCTGTGGGAGCCGGTTCCTTTCAAGAAGCTCTCAGCTGGAACCAGTAGAGTAAATTTAGCCCTTCCAGTGTTGCTGCTCTGCCTCTGAAGCAGACGTACGTCAAACATTGTTGAAAATACCGTTTGTTTTTGTCTGCTGAGGTGCCAGATATGTTGGATTTGCCACACAGGACAATAAGTAAATCCAAGGCTGTTTAGACAAGCACAGGAAAGTGCTTGGAAGAATGTTTATTTTACTTTTCAATGACAACTTACCTGAATTGACCGGATGTGGCAAACCCCAGCTACCTGGGTCTCTATGACTGTTTAAATACTAATTTATTATTACTAGTGCAGGTTGTTGGAGACAGGATGATGTTCTCAAGTAGGGACAAACCACTTGCCACCATGAAAGTAAGTCTTCAGCATGTCTACCATAACAAAGGTAAAGACAAACACTTCAGAAAAAAAATGTTTGTTGCAGATCACATTGTGTTAAAAATAATGGAAACAAGAGAAAGGACTTCAACAAAATACAGTTACATATTTACTGTACCCATGTGAGAGTGGTGTCGATCTTCTTGTCTAACATTTGGCGATGGAGCAAATATGTGTCTTCCCCCTGAACGTTGATTGATTCATGGCAACAAAGTTATTAGTAGAGCAAAGAATAAAATTGAAATATTGAATTACAGATCCATTAAAGTAGATTTTTCTGTACAACTTAAATGAGATTTTTTACAATGGAAAATGGCAGTACCCAGGCCACACACCTCCGTCTCATCGCATCACTAGCACATTAGTAGTCTCCCCTCCTCCTTGCACTGCCTACAGTGGCTGCTTGGCAGAGTCTCTTGTGACCCCCTATGAGCAAGTTCAACATTAACCAATGATGACAACATCCTCAACTGGGCAGGAAGCCCCATCAGTGGGACACAAATTCAGATTAGTGGCTCATCCCTGGTGAAAAGAGCCCCTGGCACTTTGCCCTGGCTTCCAAATGTAAACCAGCAGCGCTCTGGTGAGAATGACTGGGCTTTGACGGCCGCTGCGCCACTCCACCTCCACCTCTGCCAGGCAACTGCCACAGACACACTGATGTAAATATCTCAGTTTACTTTTTTTAATTACATAGACCATGGCAAGCAAAATAATGTTGCCGATTAGTATCAAATATGACGTATTTTCATTTGGAACATTTCCAAGAATACCCAACTCTAGCATTGGTTCACTGGAAGCTCTAATTTTGTAACTAAAATCTGTGCGACTGCATCGACCTCACCTATATTCAGCAATCTGCTTCTCCATCTAGCTATTTCATCCTGGAGAGGTGGAGCAGCAGCCTCTACATCTTTGTTTCCAAGTCTAAACTGAGGAAACCATGAGCACCTAACGACACAATGATAGAGCCAATCAAGAAAGCCTGGCTTTGCATTTTTTATAAGCAGCCCAACAAAGACCCTGGACTAATGCCGTGGGGATGAGGCTACACACTTCCAGTAGAGCAAGACTAATCATGAATGCAAATAAGCACAATGAAAGCTATGAGAGCGAGAGAGGTGCTGCAACGTCCTTTGGTAAACTTCTGGGAAACAGCACTTGGCATGTCTGAGGGGTTCTACTTATCACTCAGAGAGACTGAAACACACTAGCTGCTGAGACAATGATGTATTCCCACCAAGTAGCCAGAGGGGGAGAGGGTAAATGAAACCGAGAGAACAAGAGATTAGCAGATAAAGTTTGCAAAAAGGCAGTGTAATCATCTCCGCTAATTTGTTCGCTGCAGTTCGGGGCAACCAGATACACTCATTAGCAAAGGAATAACCTCACTACCAGAGCGTGCTGTAAAGTTGTATATCATAATGTGAGATGTCACTGATCTTCTGCAAAATGTTTAGGAGAGATGAGCAGACTGTGAGGAAGATTATGCACTATGCGACAGCTTTATTGGGATTAATCATGTTTGAGCTGTGTGGTGAAACCTCCAGAGGGGTATCACTAACTCGAGTCTGGCCGTGCAACTGATATTGCTTCATCTCATGCAAAGCTCCGAGCTCTGAGCCTGGCATTCCTCATTACTACTGGTGATTGTTCTACATGCATTCATATGGAATGGGATATATTGATAATAAAAGCCTGTAAATTGCACAAGTCTCCAACTGACACAACATCCTCCCTATACACACAATGAGTGGTGTACACACAGACAACAGTAAATTTACTGCTCAAAAAAGCACACTTGTGAGTTAACCGTACACAAACAGAGTTTTCTCTCTCTCTCACACACACACACACACACACACACACACATAAACACACACACACACACACAAACACACACACACCAAAAACACAAACAACACAACTAAAAAATATCTGTGTGTTATCATGCTTAATTATGTCATTTACAAATGTGTTTATGCTCAATGAGACCAGACAGTACTAGCAGTTTAAATTGTAAATCAGGAGATTTAGAGACGTGCACTATGACTCCTGGCACTGAGCTGAAGAATTCAGGAACGTCGAAAAGTGTGCCAGTTCACACTGAAACATAAGCAAATACTCAATGAATGAGCCAGCTTCCAGGAAAAGCCCAGTGGAGATAGCTGCTAATCTGAGCATGAAGCAGAAACCCAAACAAAGGGCGACCGCAGGGCAGGCCACCCGAGCACGACAGCCAAATGCATCAGACACCTTTGGGTGATACCAAACCGCAGGACGCGCAAGAAGCCTGGGAGGCACAGCAAAAGCAGAGCAGCTGTAACCCACTGTTGAAATAACTGACCACACAGAGAAGGTCAGCGAAGAACAACCATCCCACCACTGACTTTAAGGAGCAGGGAACTCTATACAGTACTCTTTAACCATGCAATGGAGGACATACTAAGGATTCACAGACTGCTACTGCTGAGCACTTTTTGACTGGTTGACATTCTGGCAGTTTTTTTTGTATAAACGTTATTTTCAGCGGTATTAAAATAGTCATGCAAATTCAATAAAAAACAAATGTCATTAAAGGATTTTTGCCAAATGAGACAGAGCATTCACAAAGAAAACCACATCGTATTGTGTAAGAATCTGTGGTACCACGGTTAATCATTAACATTTTGTCAGTGTAAAACATGTACTGAAAATGTGTAGTTATGTCCACTGTCTCTGGAGCCTGGAGATGCCACGGTGTAGACCAGGGAAAACTACCAAGACTACAAGACCCACAGCCGTGTCTCTGCCACTACTCTTTTGTTGCTCTGGGTTGTCAACTTGTGCCAAGCTAGCAGCACTTGATTGTTCTGTGTCTGTAATCTTGGAGTGGTGTGTCACACAAAGAAGAATCTTAGAAACAACCGTGACGATCTCCTCTTCCACTGACAATTATCCACACACCTGTTGCAAACAAAACCTCCTCGCCCACAACTGCATCACTTTTTCTCTTTCTTGTCAAATCCAAACAGATACATATGCTCCCTTATTTGCATAAAGTTAAACACTTAAAAAGTTTTTTGTGTGTTCCTGGTCAATTCTTCAGCCCCTGCTATTCCACACTAGCTGTGTTTTCAATCACATGTTTTCATTAACAAATTTACAGTAGAAAAGCAAACAGCAAAATATCTATCATCATCATCTATCAGACATGTGTTAGATGACCAAGTCTTGTAGTAGACTTGTTTTGTTTTTGGGATAGCAACCTCTACTTCTTCTTCTCTGTTTGAAGGCGGATTAAAGCAACGCGTGGTCTATAGCGCCAAGTTCTTATGAAACAACGCTGGAGCCTAGCTTTTCGCTCCAGACCAGTAAATGGAATTGCGCCTAATTAGCATTTATTTTTGCTTTTTGAAAGTTTGCTTCAAGAGATATTTCCTGATCTAAATCCGGCTCTGTGTCACGACAGTGCAGGTAGTGTGTTTAAATGAACGGTGTTTGGCCACACCGGTGGGAAGCTGGCTTAATGTCTGCCAAAATCTGGGAAAGGCTCTGCTGCTCTGCTCTTCAGTACACAGGCCTACCAAGCCAAACACCGTTCATCTGAACAAACTGCCCACACAAAGATGACACAGAGATGGTTTAAAATTGGTACAGTATCACTTTAAAATTTGCTTGATGATTAAAGGGCTAGTGTGATGTGATTTTCTCACGTCTGATAGAAAACTGGGTGGGGGAACTTCCCGTTGCTCCGCACAGAATTCTCTCTACCGTGTCTGTCTTTACCTTCCCAGCGTCTCAACAACTGACATCTAGTGACAGCTCATTTTCTTTTTTGAATCAAATTAATAGAGATATTCAAGATTAAAATGTCCACTGCGCCCAGTCTTACTTTAGTCTGCCACTTTAAGGTTCATGTAAAGAAAAATTATTTAATATTTACTGGTGCATTAGTCACAGATATTTCACCAAAGGGAAAGCACTTTAATCATGGATAGCAAGGGATCATTTACAGATCTTAAGGTGGCCTGTGCATGGCATGCAGTTAATCTAATTTATGTGTCTACGATGTGGTGCAATGAACAATTTCTGCTCATAAAATATGTATCCCAGAAGAAAAGTCCTTGCCTCATTACAGAAAGTATAGACAAATTACAAGGCATTTGTGGTATAGTTAATCAAAACGCTAATTTAGCTCATGTGAAATTGATACTTACAACTATGTGCATTGCCCTTAAGTGCCTTTTGTTATAATGTTATAATGTTGCATACAAAATTGCATTACAGAGAAATGGCTTAAACTGCAAAAACAGACTCTTCTTTGGAAACCAAAACGATTATGGACATTCATAAGTCACTCAATAAACTACTCCCTCAGCAAAGTCGGACACATCCGGGGGATTCCTTTCCCAGAGAAATGGACAAATATAAAGAAGGCCTGAAGGTTGTCTGACACACCCGTAATTCATATTGACAGGAAAACAATAACAGTGTGGTTGTTTCACAAACAAGTTAAAACACGAATGTGGGCTTTCCCCATATTTTTGTTTGTGGAAAAGCCTGTTTGTCCTCAATATGTCACATTCTTCACCATCAGCGGCAAAACACACCACATGGCCTTGGCCTAATGTTGTGGGTTTCCTCATAGGAGTAGTCGAGCATATTTCACAAACACACATTTCACACTAACATGTGTTGCACTGATATGATGCTGCAAACAATTTCTGTGGAATGTTAACACAGTATCTATTAAGTATTAGTGTTAATTTTTAAAGATGACTGCTTTGAGGCAAGCACACAAGCACACACACATGCACACAGAAAAGCATCCAAAGATCTAACCGCCCACCCATAAGGAGGTAAGCACCACATAAGAAAATAATATGGTAAACAGGAAACATGGGCGTAAGAATGCCAAATGCATTCTGCAGTTTCAGCTCCAGTCTGTCCTCAACACAGCAGCATCTATTTCTGGGAAAAGACTGTGAAAACAGCCAGCAGGCTATCGCTTCTGGAAGGAAAAAAATCTACTGGTTGTTTTGGAGTGAAATTATATTGTATCACATAGTCAAATAAATGACAAGTCTAATCAGTGGCAATAATATGTAGACGTGATGCTTGTGAGCTCTGTTAAAACCAAAGGAGACCAGTTTCCCATTTTTATTGTCTACAGCTGTCTGGTTGAGTCACTGGCACTGTAAACTGGCGAGAGGGCAGCGTTTTTTGCAGACCTGGCACTCCGCCAGCTTTTGGTTCCTGTCATTATCTGTTCTTTGTGCCTCAGTGATGGCCACATGCACGTAATGAATAGGCAACTCTTTTCTATTAAAATAATACCCTCATCAAGTGGGCTCCTGTCAGCAAAGTTGCATCTGCGCCCGATCGAGCTCCGTGCTTCAAGACAGCTCACGGAGTGAGGGCCAATGGCAGGAATTTTAATTGTTTCACGGGAATCAACTAGTTTGCCATTCAAACAGGCTGGCACAGGACAGCTTTCCATGAGAGATGATGAGCAGATAGAAAGAGGGGATTTAGGATATGTTGCCGTAAATGAATCCTGAGATAAACCATGGCTTTGGAAAGTACTGCCTTGTTGAAAAAGGACTACAAAGGGTGGACTACAAAGAGGAGTGGACTTGAAAGAATAGGTTAGATGGAGATCGAGCAGGGGGTAGGTGGCTACTTTTGAAGTTTTCTAAAGGAAAGATGCATCCTTTTGAGTCTCAGGGAGATTAGACATTTCTTCAAGTGACAAAACACCTTATTAACCTCCGCATGACCCTTAAGGATTGACCTTTGACTTCTGACCTCGACACCGCTGCGCCTTACTCCTGTTGGGAGTCATCAACATGAGCCTTTTCATCAAAACTAGCGGCTGTGCCTTAAATGCCAAAAGAAAGAGAGAATGGGAGGATTGTGTGGGTGCAAGTAAGGGGGGATGAAACAGAGAGAAGAGTTTAATTAAAGACACAGCAGCTCTGGTAATCCACTCTTACCCTATTCACAAAAAGAACAAGGGTGGGAGGAATGGGCAGGCAGAGATGAGAAGTTTTTAACAAGAGGTCAGAGAAACTTTGGCTTAGAACATGGGCCTTCATCAAATCCACTGACAAATCCACAGATTAGTCCATTCCATTGTTTTCAGGAAGTCCGCTCCCATCGACCCCGAATGCAGGAGGTGGATTTAGGAACTTTGCAAGAGCTCCAAGCCACTGAGCTGGATGGCAGAGTGTGCCTCTGTGTGCGTTTGTGTGTTCACATGTAACATTACAGTATGTGTGCAAGTGTGCGTGTGCATGTGTCTATGTCAGTGTGTGCATGGGGGGTGACACAGTGAGGAAGGGGTTGTCAGGAAGGCTTGGGCTCAAACACGAAGCTCTGACCAAAAAATTCCATTGATCGCTCATGGCTTTCTGGCCACCAAAAGCAATGCGGACGGATGGCGGGCCGGTTTCCCACTGTGACCTCTCCATAGATAATATGTACTTTGGAAACTGTCATCCCTCATGGTTTCATAAAACTTTTTTTGATATTTACATGGCCTGCTGAGCTGTTCTCTATACAAAGTCAATTTGGTCTGAATGTGAAAATCTCCCCTTTGAATAAACACTATGCTTTCTTCCCTGCAGAGTCACTTCACCACAACCAAAGTCATTGGCATTTGATATAGGGCTCTGGTCATAACACTTGTGGACAGCAAAAAAAGTCAACAGAGGACAATGAATCAAATATTCAATTACTGGATTTTTGACAAAGGCCTATTTTTCCCCCTACTCTTCTTCTCCTTTACCTGTTATTTGTCACAATGTGTCTCCAGCACTAAGCTTCCTGTGCTATTCAACCTGGGGAAATGGGGCATTGGAGTGATGACAAGGAGAAAGAATCACTTGCAATGACTGAATCCGTCTCAGCACACTCCTGCACCTATTTAAAGCAGGCCTCTTTCAACTCCGAAACCAGGATGGAGGAGAGAAAACACATTAGCAAAATAGGCAGAAAGCTGAGACACAAAAGGCAAATGATTTATTATAGCTTTCAGCAGAAATACCTGTGGAGGAGTGCAGGCCCTCAGGTACTTTTCTGGCAGAGAGTAAAGTTGGACAAAAGTGTCAGTGCTGAGAGATGCGCTGGAATGAGGAGCCAGGGAGGCTTTGGCATCAGGTAGGCAGAGAAGATGTTGGTACCTCTCCTTGCGGGTGGGGATTTCAGGGAGCGCTGAGGGAAAGGAGCACCAGCTACTAAAAGGGTAACTGAAAAGCATTTTTGCCGAAGAGATCTTAGGTGTGACATGACACAAAGGTGCTGGTTTTTTTTCTTGTCTGCTTCCATTGATTATAATCTTAAAATTACTGTCCGAAAAAACTTGGCACTTATGGTGCCAAGTTGGACAAGTATGAGTGAGATTCCGATTAAATGTCTTTTTGGACAAAATTTAATTTTTTCACTCACACCCCATATTATATGAGAGTTTACCATAAGGTACACAACATGTTGCGTAGTTACCAAGAAATATTAAAGATGAAATCATGAACTAACTGCTAACTAACTCTGACTTAACCACAGCACAGTAAACTAGAAGGGCACTCAGAGAGTGTAGACCTCCGCCAAGCCCAAATGCCCTACGTTGCATTGTTTAACATAGGTGAAAAATAATTTATATATCTCTATAAAATATATATTTATATATTTTGGATCTGCTCCAAAATTTGATGGACCTTGGCCCATACTACAAACTACCACGTTTTATGTTAATCGGACCAACAGTTTTGTAATCCTGCTGACAAAAACATAACCTCCATGGCAGAAGTGATTGGGTGATAAATAAATACATAACTTTATTATTATGCACATTTTTATATCAATGGTTGATTATGTGCCACTTTCAGGAATTGCGGGGCCTACTGAGTGGTAGGAATGCATATTACAAGTCTTCAAATACACAATAATGTACCGCATGAGAGTAGATTTAGCTTAGTTTTGAGTTTACCAATGGCGATTACCAAATAATGGAAATATTCAATGTAAAAATATAATTTATTAACAGCCCCAAAACTCAGTAATGTTTGCTACATTATTTGTCCGTTGGTTAGAACGATGCTGTTCTCTACAGTAGGGGACATTCAAATGGTTAGGGGATTGGGAACTACACCATGCATTACTTCACTTTGGGGACAGAACAAAAGTGACTTACATATGTAATAAAAGTGATCATTTATTGGTTTCATGACATTTAAGTCCAGAATAACTCATTAGGAAAGTGCAATCTATTCTCATATCAGGAGTTGACATTCTTGTCTCAAAATTCGGCATCACATGGGCATTTCTGTTGGGGTCCAAAACAATGTCTGTGGATTAATTCCGGAGCAACTTTTTTTCTTTTAAAAGATCATTTTATACAGCAGTCCAACCAGCCACCACTCTAATAGAATGTCCTGTATGAACCAGTGGGAATGGCACAACAGCAAACATTCCTCACAATTCGACAGCACCAAGATCATTGTTCTGCTTGTACCAGGAAACTGTGGGAAAAAAAACTGTGTGGATCAACAGCTCTTAAGTCATTATAGAGTTAGAAACAAATGGTTGCTACATTCCAAACCTTGTTCCTCTTTTGTTTACAATTCCCAAATCATGTACAAAGTAGGATTTCCTTTTAGAGTGTATTCAAGTTTGTAAGAGCACCTCTCAAAACTAACTAATCTAAGTTTTGGCTCTACTTGCGGCCAATGATGATACTTTGAGTCCTGTTATAAAAGTAGTCTTTGCTTTTGATGAAAGTCAGCCAAACAGTTCCAACAGTTGCATCTTTCTAAGCAGTTGCATAACCAGAGACGTGGTGTAACATGGTACATATTAAAGATGCATTTAAAAGAGGGAAACAGCTTGAACCGAAAAGGACACCAATTTGGACCACTTCCTCCTGAGGCAGCAATCACCGCCACTTCCGGGTCCTCCGCCAGTCACGCCTGATGTCACAAGGCTTGACAGCCACAGAGTGCATCACCATCTCCCCCTGGCAGGGGTCAGGTCGTGTTAACCCATGTGCCTGCTCCCTCCATGTCTGTCATGTCTCAGGTGATCTGTGCCTTCTTTTCATCCCTGTGTTTGCAGGCTTCACAAGACCCCCGTGCACACACATCCTTTCATCCCTTCATCCCTTCCTCTACCCTTCCTTCAGCCATTCCTGGAAAGGGGGTAGGCCTCTTCTCTCTATGCGGAGCTCCTATGGCGCCATTTTGATTCTTTTGAGCCGTCACCCGCCATCAGCATTCCATTGACTGCCATTCATTTTGGCGCCACATTGACAGCGAATAACTTGACATGTATTATCTTTTACCGTGACTGTTATTGCCACTATTCATTTCAAAGATCCCAACCGGCCCATCAGACACGGCCTCCCAAGAGCCTGGGTCTGTCCAAGGTTTCTGCCTAAAAAGGAGTTTTTCCACGCCAATTGTCACACTGCTTACTCTTGGGGGAACTACTAGAATTATTGGGTCCTTGTAAATTACAGAGTGTGGTCTAGACCTATTCTATGTGTAAAGTGTCTCAAGATAACTCTTGTTATGAATTGATACCACAAATAAAATTGAATTGAATAGCATGTTAGTTAGCAGCAATTAGCCGATGCCGTGTTATCTCCTAACATATAGCAATGCTCTCCCTCTCTGCAAGATTTGGAATGATTGAGATTTCTCTTGGCACAGCTACCAGAAGACTTTTAAACTTTCAGACAGGTTGCTCCCATCACAGCTACGTCATCAAGCTCAGTTGGAGGCTGCGCAGTAACGCTCAGCACTCACCGGAAAAGAGCTTCTAACATCCTTCACTAGTCTCCTTCCAGAGCAGCTGGAGCTGTTGGTCCATTTATGGTTCCTGGATGTTCGGCTTTTGCTCCTCTCTCTTTTCATACTGGCATTCAGCAGCTCAAAGGGACATACGTTACTCCTCCATTCTCACCTCCTCACTTTGGGCGACATACTATCAATGCTTTCTACGATTTTGCCATCCTTCTCTCCAATGAGGAAACCTCTGGGCCTAGCACCTCCATCGAGTTCTCGGCCATTAACCTGATTCATTGTCGTTCCAGGCATTGCTGCTCTCTGAGAAAGTGCAGTGCATCACTCTGCTCCTGTCAAACTTTCTTCTCGCAGTCAGATGATGCACCAATTGCCTGTTATTTGCGCTCCTAGGGAGTCTCCGCCACCCAGTCATCATCCATCCTCCCGGACCAGCCATCAGACGACATCCACAGCTATTCATCCATCTGCACATTCATAATGTTCTTTAAATCTTTAGCTAACACATTGTTGTGGCGTGGTCCTTGCTAGGGAAGTTCCCATTAGCTCACTAATAGGCCTAGATATGTACAGAGATAAGCTCTATTATCAAGTGACTTCTCATAATTCCACAACTGTCACTCACTCAACACAAATTTGTTTGTATCAAGTCAATGAAGACTGGTGCTACAATTCAGTTTTAATTAAATTACAATTCCGTCTTTGCATTTTGATAAAACATCAAAACTTTTTTTTTAAACTGGCCAGGAGGAAACGTTTTATCTATCATTATTTCATCAGTTTTTTCCAAGTAGCCATGTCACAGAGATCTTACGTGTTTGTTTGTGGAAATGGTTGCAGACTAGCTCATCAATGAAAATGCTGTCACAATGCATGTAAAAAGCTTAGTGTTGTTGAATAAGAACTCATTCAATCTTTGGTTAAGAGAGCTAGTAAGTGGGCAAGATTTTCATTTTTGTCAAATTTTTGTTTTCATTGTCAAAATGGCTTTCACACTTAACTTTTGGGACAATGCATTATTGACTTAAGAGTTCTTTTGATTACCTTTACTTTTTACACAGTAGCTCTTCAAATGTTTGGGAATAATTTCACACAGCACGTTGTCTGCCAACATCAGAGGGCCTCAGTGTTTGCTGTATAGCTGTTCTGACTGGCAACAATCCAAGAAGTCTGAAAAGCCAGCTTTCATAAAGAGAGGAGAGATGAATTAATCATCATAAATGTGGGGATAATAGTGAGCACTTTTAGACAGTCTATGTTGGAAAGAATTCACAGGGTTGCACTCGGTTTTACAAACAAAAATGCCAGAAATAGTTGTGTAAAGAATGAAAAGCAAAAGCCTGAGAGAGAAGTTCAAATGTTTTTGTTTACTTTCTCACCTTCACACTTTTTTTAAATTTGCTAATTTTTGTGTTTTATTTGCGGTACCTTCCTAATAATGAAAATAACAATATACAAAATCTGCACATAAAATAAAAAACAAGTTATGTGCAGTCTTTGTTTACAGGGGGAAAAAAATCAGTTTTTCCAAAATTCAGTTTTTCAATAATGTTTTTCCCAAAGATGGTTTTGGTCATTTTAAGTAGAACAAATCTCACTGATGTTTGATCAAGTGTTCATTGTTTTGATAAGTTTGGTTTTAATTAGTTATTTGACTCTATAAAAACAGGGAGAAACTTCATGATTGACAGTTGTGATTGGTCACGTTGGAATATGGGCGTGACTGTGATACCACTGCTCCACTGGCCGATCACTACAGCACAGACTCTGGCTCCAAAATAACAAGATGACAGCGCACATTTGTACGTTGGTAGGAAGTGGAGATGCATCATCCATCCTTAAATATAGTCTATGCTACCAACGCACAAACCGTGAAATAAGACAGCCCAGTCCTTTTTTTGACTCTTTTTTTCATGAGATTTGGCTCCCCGTTTTATGTCACATAGAGGCTCATAAGATTGAGATTTAACTTGCAAAGGTGTGCCATAGTTTTCTTGCAAGCCAATCACAGCAGACTGGGCTTTTCGGGAGTGGAGCTTAAAGACACAGGTGTAAAAACCGAGCATGTCAGATGGTGGGCGAATGCCTGGTACGGGTACGTATATTCAGACGTGTTGTTTGTGTAGAAACAATATAGGAACTACAAGTATGAACCTGATATGTTGCCCTTAATATTTCATTAAGAAAGCCCAATGAAACTTGGAAATAAAAGCCTCAATGCATTGTGGAATCCCCACACTACTGTTTAAGGCTTGCCTTTACAAGGCTGGAAGACTACAGCAGACTACAGCAGTATTGCAGTTAAACCTAGTTAAACAAAGTTGCCCACAATACAAAATCTTGGTCAGGTTGACTAAATAAACTGGGGTTTTTGTTTAGGTTTTGCCATAGTGTCACTGATGCCGAGTTACTCATTTGTGATGTCTGCAGTTGTGTCTTTGTATGTTCTAAATGAAATCCTAGACGGAGAGAGGTTCAGACACTCCTGTGATGAAAACAAACAGGACTTTAATTGCTTGCAATTTGCTGTTCTCTTACGTTGTAAATAACCCATAAGGATTTCCCTCACATTGTGTAATGCTCATTCATAGGAACGCACAGTAACATCCACTTTCAGCCTTCGTTTTCACACTTGCCGCAGTGTCAAGCCCTGCTTTAGTTCTAAAAACGTCACTGGCAACTTGAAGGAAAAGCAAATATTGAACTAAAACTTAAAAATACTTTTCCACCTCACTAAGGGGACCACACACACATACACACAGACACACACACACCACACACTAACACCAAAATGTTGAGTGCAAGACTTAACACTCTCTTTCTCACACACACACACACAGTTTTGCTTTTCTTAAAAGCCACATCCTGAATCTCCATCCTGAGGGGAAAAGATTTACACTGTGGTTGTCCTTCAGGTACACCATAAGAGTTCTGCACTAAAGCCTCTATGCTTACAAACCCATACTTTTGACTTTTTACAAAAGGGAAAGAAGAAAAGAAGGTATGAAATCCTATTACAGGTTTTGCCCGTTGCTTGAACACGTTATGCAAAACCTGGCTCGTTGTGTCAAAACTCCACACACAAGCAAATAAGACAAGACTGAAATAAACCATTCACGTCTAAGTCAAATTGAAACTCTGCTATCAAAACAATGATAATGATAAAAACAATCCTTTGTCGAAATGTCACTCTCATGACAAAATGATACCCACTTGCATCATGTAGATACACCTTCAGACCAGCAGAAATACACTAGTCTACTTTATATAAAACACTACAGTCTTTTGTTTTCACTGATTTTATTCAGTTCCACAGAAGTCATGTTTTCACAACAACCAAAAAATGAAATTCTGAATTCTAAATCAGTACATTGCAATAGTATATTTTAAAGTACAGTAATTTCAGATAAATCAAAATTAAAACAAACAAGACACTACTGTAAACACAGAAAAACACAATTGTGCGCAGGTGGGCTTATGGATTCTGCCTTTTAGGTTGAATCCAGCCTCGTCAATGTGAATACATTAATGCGGCTTGGCAGCTCCATCCATGTCCAAGATTCTCTGTAACAAAAAACACATAATGTGGATGGCTTTACTCAAAGCACACACCTACACTACTACACATACAGAACCAACCCACCCCACCACACAGGTACCTGTGTATCTTTCTGAACTATGTGGTACTAATCCGGTGGTACATTCTCACCTGTTACTTGACTGCACCCATTATGTATTGTAAATGTAAAGGATTAGATAGATAGATAGATAGATAGATAGATATTTATGGATCCCAAAAAATGGGAAATTACATTATTACAGCAGCACAAAATTACATGCATACAATGTACATGAAATAATAATAATAATAAAACATAATAATAAAATATAAGAATATAAGAACAAGTATTTAAATAAATACAAGATGAGAAAACAAAATGAAACACTTACCTGTACATATAAATGTCAAAGTACTTTGACCCTGACACTGTTCCTCTCAAATGGGACCCTGTACTCTTGCTCCATGGTCATGTTGTGCTTTACCAAGATATGTCTGATAGTGGTAATGCTTACTTGATTTATGTTGTTGAATACTTGCCTATGCCACAACAAATTGTTGTTGTTTGCTTCTTTTTTTACAGTACTGTGTACACTGAACTTTACTATATTTCCTGTACACAGTACTGAAACATCCCAACACATTCTCACGGCATGTTTCACAAAACTACCACTTTTGTTGGAAAAGGATCATTAGCCACCCTGCAATGCAATACATGTAACACTGTAACGTGATACGGTACAGTACTGTAATTACTCTAGATACAGTCTGAGTAGAGTAGAGATCTGAAGACATGCCTGTTTTTCAGTCGGAATGTCTGCATTGTGGACAAAACTGTGAAAGGGCTTCAGGGTGGACTCTCAGACCAGCTTCCCTCACAGTCAGGCCATGGTTTATGACATAAACCAAAGTTGCTCTTGCGTCATTCAAAATAATGGTCCTTCCGTGGCCTCTTCGACCACGTCTTCCTCTCTCTCTCTCTCTCTTTCTTCCTCTTCCTCTGCCTCTGGCTCTCCCTGCCTCCATGCTTGCAAAGTTCTCAAAATGGCTCAACTGATACCTTTGTGTAGTTGGCTGATTGGTGTTCAGTTTTGTAAGTATTTTCAGGTGTTTGTCTAGGTCTTTTCAATAAACCAATGTGTGTTGTATTTTGAATAGATGTGCTCCCAATGGTACCCTGAGATTTCATTTTTGAACTAAGTGTCTTATGTATAAAATGGTGTGTGGTGTCTAGGAGCAAGTGCTTTGCAGAAAGGAGCAGGTGTGTTACAAAATTGTAAAAAACTGTAGTAGCTACACAGAAATGTCAAATGTGCATCCACCATACATAGCAGTAACTCATTTTGTGCAGACAGGAAAAAACATCTTCAAAATCACATGGGACAAGGAAATAAAGTACACAAGCAAAACAAGAAAAAGAAACTACTCACATCAGCAGGTGAGCTGATCTTACACCCTGTGTATTGTTTGGCTGGATTCTACTGGGGTCTTAGTTGGAGGTTAATGGGGGCTTGAAGAGGCCAGCAGAGGCCAGGGCACTGGAGGAGGCAGTGGAAGGGGTCAACCCAAGCCCTGCACATGATCCAGGATAGCTATGCTCCGTTGGCCTCTACCATTGTGGTTTAAGTGAGCAGTGTAACAGGTGAAAAATGATGGTCCATAGCCTTGATGGTACCAATGTTCACAGATTTTTTGGTAATGTGACCAGTTTACAGGCAATATCTAGGCCATATTACAGTAACCTCCTGCAATACTCAATTTGACTGTGTCTGTATCATTTTAAACTTGACATTTGCAAGAATCTGGACAGTAACTTTACGGCATCCAGAGTGAACTAGAGGAGACAATTTTAGCGTAAACACACAACAAACTGCAAGGAAAAGCACACAACTGTCACCATGTTCCCCTTGAAGCAAAAAAAAAAACAGAGTGGTTTGTTTTACTTTAAGCTGTGATTCACGAGCCATATTGCTGCAATGCTGAAAAAAATGGGACACAGTTCTATTTTGCAAGCATCAACGTAATTCAAAGCGGCAGAGCTTCGCAAGGCACAGAAAAGGGGAGTAAATGACTGCTGATGCTTTGACCTGTGGTTTGTGGTACGTAAGCAAATGTAGGGTCAAGCTTAAGCTACCACCACACACCATAAAGCTTTATATTTTGAAACTTTGCCATTTGACCGTAGATAATGTGAGACATTTTACCATTTTCATGTGTGATGCATCATGGTCTGAAAATGTGTTATCTTGTGATCTGAACCTGGCCTGTCACTATAATATTCTTGGTTTTATTACACAGTAAGTAGGCAGAAATGTTTAAAAAAAAAATAAGAGCTGCACATTACATTACATCGTAAATACAAATGATTGGAGAACGCCTTGATAGAAAAAATAATACTGGATTTAATGGGCAGCTATTTGAAAGCAGAACTGTGCACGTTTGCAATTCCAAGCTGGTCATTATAGTCAATTCATGCCTACACTGATACAGTTTTACCAATCATTCTGTGACGGTCTATGCAGACGATTGGCTGGCAATAAACACCACCCACCTATCACAAGGGCCACCAATCTTCAATAAACGATGCTTTGGTTTCTTGCGGCCAGCATAGTGTCAGCTAACTCATCATCCGCATTCCTGAAGTCTTGCCCAGTTCAAATTTCTATTTAAACTGCCCTAATAACACAATTGTTGAAATGGGCTGAACAAAATATGAAATGAAGAGGAAGGAATTGCCTGTCTTGCCTTGTTTACCGTGCTTAGGCAAACATAAATCATAATGCTGACAAACGTACATTTCTTTCCAATCTACGTGCATACAATGTTTTTGCGTGTTTTTTTTGTCACAGGGCACTCTCTCAAATGCAATTATGTACAGCAAACATTCTTAGAAATCAACAATCCCCAATAGAAGTAGCAATACACTCGGGATTAAACTGTTGCCCTCTGGTTTGTTTACTTTGCAATGTAGTGAATGTGTGCATGGTACAATGGTCACAATAATACTGACATTTGGCAATTTCACTGACCTTGGAAAAAACACATGGCCTGACCAACCAGTGTACATGTAGACATTGTATGCTCAATATTGAAAGCCATAAGTAGAATACATTCGGTTGAAGCACAGACAATTCCTTTGTAGTGCATTTTAGTTTTGACAACAAAACTCCCCACAGTGGTATCTAGCAGGTCTGTCCTGCACTCATCGCTGCAGAGTCTTTAATGCAGGTGTTATTAAAGCAAGACAAGATAAGACTTGCCATTGGTCTGAAATCATTAACATTTACTATAAAGCAGTAGACACCAAAGCTTCCTTATGTTGTCTTTCTACAAAGCAGGTTTCCAAGGAACTCGATCCAACAAGGCTGGAGAAGGCAGAGAAAAAAATGTGTTTTAGTCAGTGTTATTTTTGTCAAGCAGGAGATAAAATCAGTACATATATGTCTGATGGAAAGGTATGCATGGTTTTCCTTGAACAGAATAGCCCAAAAAATTGTTGCTGAAATAAAAACCTGGTGCTGATATACAACTGTTGCTCTGAAACAAAAATAGCAAGAATATCTGGTAACCATGAAAACAGGTATTTGTTACCAGTTGAGGAATAACTTAATTTGACAAGATTCTTTTTAAGACTTAAAGACTTATGGTAGAGTAACCCTCCTCTGTGCTATTGTTTAAGGTCTGATTCCTGTCATGACATACAAGATTTAACACTCACATTATTAACTTAAACCTGTTTTCCCACTAGCAGGTGATGGCAGCATTGTAATGCTGCTGCTCTGCCGTGTGGTATACTGTAGGACATTCCGAACTAGAAGTGGTTTGTATTTGAGTTCAGTGTATTTTTTTGCAATATTCTTCCATTGCATTACCCTAAACCACTTGTATAAATGTCCTTCTAAATCCTCATACTGACTGCCATTATTCAACATCTCCCCATGAAGTTGACTGATCATGGATAGTTTTACAATAGGAAATGGGTAAGTCAAGCTATATGTCATATACTTTAGAAAACACCAATGTGCGCACATCATTGTCCATTTGTGGCAAGGGCCACACTGCAGTTTGGCCATCTCATGTGTCATAGATATACCCAATCCCCCTGATGGTGGAACAGTGTGTCCAGTGCTGGACTAAAAGGGAAAGCTTCCTGAGGTCAGGGGAGTATAATGCACTAGCTTGCTCTCAAATAAAACGGGTTTGTTTTTCTTAAAAGGAGGTTGAGGTTTTTGGGTTTCAGTCAATCACCCCCACACCACACCACCTCCTCTCCTCTCCGTTTGTTACAATGGAAGCCTTATGGTGGGTGCATTTTGACCTTTTATAGTTTAACCCAAGGTGGTGATTGGCAGAAAACTTGTTTCATGTGACTAGACTCTGGTTTGGCCCACCTAAATGTCAGCTGTGTATAAATTTGGTGAAGAGTGGACTGCATACATAGTGCAGGAATATTACACAGAATAAACAACTTAGTGTACATCCATTTTTGCAATGACAGACACTTTAAAAACATCCAGTGCAGAAGATTATGAGTAGGGTCATGGGGGCATTTTACTTTTCACAACTTGACTTTAGAGTTAAAAAAACAAATCTCTCAACATCCACCGAGACAAAACCAGACAGAAAAGTCATTTTCAGTCTTGATAAACAGTATGGTCAAAAACGAAAAAAATTAAATCTCATTTTATAAGGTCATCCATGAGAAGATGTTGTATTTTTCTAAGCTAAATTAAAGTCAGTGCCTGGCATGAGAAGACGTTATGGGGAAGAAGGTCTGTGTTGCTCTCAATTCAGATCAAGAGATTACACATACTGTAAGTTTGAATCTACGTTGTGAACCTGGAGAGAGCACCCATCCAAAATAGTTAAAACTCATTGGGTGTGATGGTCAACAATGGTCAGTAATGGCCGGTGGTTTGGCGAGATCTGCTCCTTGTTAGACAGCTCTTCCTGTCCACACACATACTGTATAATAACAACTTCCTCAACAGATTGGAAACCTCTCCGCTCTCACCAGCACTCTTAAGTTCCTCTTTCTCTCTCTACTCCCTCTTACATTCTTACTTTCTTTTGCTCTTTCTTTTTTAAGTCTTTCTCTATCTCGCGCCTTCCTTTTACATACTGACCTTCCCAGGCTGGCCTGGGTCTTTATATTTCAGGCTTTGAGGCTAGATCTGAAACAAAAGCAAAATTATGGGTCTGGTTTGGCTTGAGGAGAGCGCAGTGACCCCGGCATGTGGTTTTCTTAGGCCAGACCAGAGAGAGGTGAGGTGGGGAGAAGAATTTGTGTGAATTTAGATGTGTATTTGAAGAAAACCCCAACCACAGCTAATTTGATTGTGTCATTAGCAGGAGGGGGTGATCTAAACTTGGGCCGGCCAGTGATAGGGTGAAATCCACATACTACCAAACTCAACACTTGTTTTTTCCTTTTTTTGTTGAGAGATTTTGGGGGGAAACACCACGGTAAGCACACTACTTGGCACCTCATGAATCTTCTCACCACCTCAACACTTGCCCAAGTCTTGAAACGGTTGTTTCTTGAAGCTATTATGACTTCTATCACTTGTTGCTCTGGGTCATTGCCACCAAAGAGTGGACCGGTATAATCCAAATCGTGATGGGTGTTATTGTCGCACAGTCACATTTACAATATTGCCCCTAATCAATCAAATGACATATTTGTATTTTTTTTTTTAAATTAGATAGGTTATTGCAGGTGTTGCCACAAAAGGCATTGCTTTATGCATGTTTTAAAGACAAAGTGACCAAGACCTTGGTCACATGGGTCTATACTCCAAAGTGCATGGCATATGTTGGTATACATGACACAGAGGTGTTCTAATGAAACAGATATAAATGGAGAATGGTGTATTTTGAGACCTTACGCAGATGGATCACCCTAAAGTAAAACAATCAAAAGAAAATTCACAGTTTCTTCCTGTGTCTCTTAGAGTTTCCTACAGTGGGCCTGCATCGTACTGTGTGGTCTTGAACCCTATTTAGACCTAGTGGGTGACCACTGTACAATTAGGTATGCCATGTTTCACAGCAGCAGCAGAAAGTGGAATTCCTGTCAATGGAGCAGACCTTCTCATGTTTACTGCTCACATATTCTTCCTACCATCCATGGCACTGCACCCAACCTGGCTTATGGTTGATTGTATCATGCAGTATGAATAACACAATTATAAAACCCCTCAAAACACACCATGTTTATATAACTGCAGATCCTCCAAAAAAAGGACTTACTACACGCAAAGATGAAAGTTGATGCTGCTGATACCAATTTCAAAGCTAACATAGCTATATGTTTCTTGGCTCAAAGGTGTTTGATATAGCTTAACTTTGATATAACGGTTAACACGGTTTCATGTCAGAGGGAGAAAAAGGGCAGCATATTGGAGATCTTCCTGACAAAATAGTTATGTAGATTTTATACATGTCATTTACATAAACAATGCAGCGTGACATCTTTAACACATTGTGTACATCAAAATCAATGGAAATTGGACCCCTTATTGTTTTCATCCTGCCTTATCTGCCTAGATGCCAAAAAACAGAACATACGTAAGTTTAAACATAAACGTTGGCTACTTGCAACAGCCAGAAGACATTTTTTGTTTCAAAAGAAGCTGAAGGAAGCAACAAAAATCACAGCTTAAAAAAAACAGGAGTTTGGGAATTCCAACGGAGTTCAGACGTCGACATTACTTTTGTTCGTCAACACAAAAGGGTAAGTTAAGTTTCCTGGTAACGTTAGCTAACATTTGCATGTGTTAGGGGCCCCGGTCACTATTTACTTTACGCTATTTAAAGTACATGAACTTTAGCAACCACGATTACACACCAACATGTGTACTGTGTACTGTTTGTGTTTCAAAGCATTAAAGCTTTGTAAAATCGCCGCCGCTGACCACCTGGTGGTCGATGTCCGACCAGTGAGATCTCTGGTTCTGACCTGCTGTGCTTCGTATAATCTTTATGAGAGTCATAGCTTATGACAACAACTGGAATGCATCTGGGCCAGCAGAGCCGGGGGGGTGGACACTGTCACAGGGTGCAGAGGAAGAAGACCGGAATGTACGGGAGGGTTTGATGCGCTACATGAAAAGCTAAATAAAAACTTTTCTTTGATATGTTTTCTTGTTTTTTTAAAGTAACAGTGTGCAATATTGGAAACGACATAAAGTCCCTAATATCCCTTAATATTGAACAGTTGAAAAGTGAGAATAGTGCAGAGAGTAGATAATCTGTTGGTGTCTGGCTAGATTTTTTTAAATGTTGCGTTTGTTCTGGACACACACTCCGCACTCTTGTTTGCTAAAAACGAAGTGATCCGACCAACCAGCAGTCTGCAGGTTTCCACGTCACCTTTTGGGACCGCCTCAGCTCGCTTTGAACCTCGACTGAGGTAGTACTAAAAAAAGTACCTGGTAGCAGGTCCTAGGGACTTTTTTTATGTAAGGTAAAACCAAATAAGGCGAGTAGAGTAGAGTCGAGGCGAGTCGAGTAGATACCACGCAGTGGAAAACCGCCATAACACACAGTCTTGAAATATTGTGGTTTGCCCTTTTGTCAAGGAGTCATTTGCCAAGTATTTGGAGTGCTTATACATTTTAGTCAGTGACTGCTGATAAATGACAGCTAAGGATATAAAAATTATGATTTTAAGGAGGTGTGCAATTTGGGGAGAAAATTAACAGCAATGGAGAGAAACAACATTACGGTTATAAGCCCCTGTGCCAAATGGTGCCATGCTTCATTCATAATGGTGGAGAGAAGAGTTGAAGCATCAAAGTGCAGAGGGTGGTCTAGCACCCATGACTGTCTTGAGAAAACACAGAAAAAAGCCACAGCTCTGGAATCACATGTTTAAATCATTACAGTACAAGACCCCTTACCACTGCAACCATGCCCTAATGAGGAATCTATCCATGCTGCTGCTCACTGAGTAGTGTTGGTAGGAGGTTTGATGACAGACCCTTGCGTGAACTACTATTGATTCATCACGCTGCAGCCCAATCGCACATCCTTGAGCTTAAGCTAGAGAGGCCTCCATGTGTGCTTGAGCAAAGGCCAACCAAACACGATAACTTCTCAGGATCCACAATGCATTCAACCTCGGCCCTCTCACTTTCGTCTTCAATTAAGAAATACCGCACACACACTCCGTTTCAAAAAAAGAACCGGCATCCATAAATTGTAGAAACCATTGACTGATTGGCAATGAGCTCTTTTTCAAACAAAGAGCTCTCTTTAATCTACCTACTTTTGCTCGAATGGCCATTCAAAAGTGGGAAAATTGACAGTCTGATGAGATCCCAATATATTTACAGGTGATTTCTGTCTAGAAAAATTAACACTTTAATCCTTGACCAAATGTCAGCACATGTCAAATTTATTAATGTCATATATTTAAAACTTATTCTCAGCCTCTCTTCAAAACAAATGGATGGTTTCGTGGAAGGTCCAACTGTTCTAAAGTAGTGATTCAACGGGTGACCGGTGGTCACAGTCGGTACCACCCTCTTCCCACACTTGCTGTCTATGGCCAGAACATGCTCTGTATAAAGGGCTGTGTGTGGTCCATGGAGCTCCCACGAAAGTCCAGTGCTGTCCAAAAGAATGCCAATGCCAAATCCACAATGTACGTAAAAATGTAATAACATTTCCTTGAATTCGGAAAATCCTAATTTGAAGAATATACAAAAGGACATCTACTCTTCTAGAATATACCATATGTATTTTCATTGGATTGTGCATGTGTCAGGGTCCCTGTCAAAGTATTGTTTTTCACTTTTTCTGCCACCAAAATACAATAAGAAACAATTTTCAACAACTAGGAAAACATTTGTGTCTTCAGTCCAAATACAGTGGTGTGAAAAAGTTTTTGCCCCCTTCCTCATTTCCTGGGCCGTGATGGTTAGGATTTTTTTTCACCTTTAATAATAAACACCTTCATTTACAAATTGCATTTTGTGTTTACTTGTGTTGTCCTTGACTATTGTTTAAATTGGTTTGATGTTCCGAAACACTTAAGTGTGACAAACATGCAAAGGAACAGGAAATGAGGAAGGGGGCAAACACTTTTTCACACCACTGTAGATTCACAATTCAAATGTAACTCACAAAGGAATTACTTTTACATTATGATGATCATTTACTCGGTGACTGTGA
This sequence comes from Etheostoma cragini, assembly GCF_013103735.1. Taxonomy (NCBI): domain Eukaryota; kingdom Metazoa; phylum Chordata; class Actinopteri; order Perciformes; family Percidae; genus Etheostoma; species Etheostoma cragini. The sequence continues at coordinate 16,585,338 of NC_048414.1, forward strand.
TGATAAGACAGAACAATGAAGCAGACTATTACGATGACATTTTCTGGGCTGAAATACTTTCCCGTCCCTGTTTTCATGTCTCAGAGGAGATGGCAAAGGCTGCTTCTTCATCTTGTGCGTTCCCCGGCACACAGCGTCTGCTCTTAATTGTGGGAAGGCGAACATCAGCAAGACTTATTCTTCATTTCATCCCACAGTCACAAAACAGCTGTAGTTTCTGCAAGCTACATTTTCTACGGGAGACAGCCACAAGCCCAAACCCTGTGAGCACAAACAAATGTGGAGCACAAACATGCCTTTTAATTGAGAAGGCAGATGGTCCCATCACAGGCGGGACAGCAGTGAGAAGCGACTGTGGAAAACAAAGCATCCGTGGTGAAAAGGGCCCTCCATTTCTGCCACTCCAACTGGGAGACAGGGTCTGAGGTTGGAACCCACAAGACTCAAACAGAAATCACCATTGTTGCCTCAGCGAGACACAGAGACAGACCAATTCACAGGAACAAGTTGTATTGGGTTTCCGGGGGGAATGTTGTTTATCCACTTCATCATCGTTGTTGTGTTTGTCTTCTGCTGTTTCTTTGATAGTTTTGGGAATGAAGCCACGTCCATTCCGACCTGAAATCCCAAATGCAAAGAGATACTGGGGGAACAGTTGACTAAAACACAGCATTTAAACTAAAATAAACACAGCAGAGACTCTGGAAGTGATCTTCGGAGTGATCATCATGTAAACGCTCATTTTTTGGTAGTCTTGGTAGTAATTTGAGGAATTCCACTGGTTAAAATGATGTAAGGAATTCCAGTAACATGGCTGGGATCATAGTGAAGTATTCTGAGGAACTAAATCTCCCCTAAATATGCCTTCTCTCTCAGACTGATCATAGTAACTGGATCCTCTGTTTAATAGTTTGCTGTAGCAGAAGACTGGGGGGCGGGG
>NC_048414.1:16586287-16601205 GCF_013103735.1 Etheostoma cragini
GCTGTAACCGATTGTCCCTGTGACCACAAGAAAGGGTAAAAAGGGAAGGAGGGTGAGGGGATAGAGAATAACTTGGAGCTCAGTATGGATTGGAAAACCCTGAGTTAAATGGCTTTAGCTCAATGGCTTCCAGAGTCTCCTCTGGCTTAGCTACATTTCAACCCCAATCTTATCTGTAGCATCTGCTTTATCCTTACCACACAACAAGACAAGGCTGTGTGATACATAGTTTGTATAACATCATCATACACACAGGATACGGTGTCTAACAACCAGTCTGGTTTCTCTGAACTTTACACTAATAGGTCAGAATGAAGAAGGCTTGATCTATTTAATTCACCCAGACATGAGAGGAAACAGAAAGATACATCATCACAGCGGTCTACCAACAATGTAGGCCATATGTCCGTTAAGTAGGCATTTCTTTCTGTTTTGTGAAATAGATGTGTGTGTTCACAAGGGTGACTGCTTTGTCAACAGACGTATTGTGTGCAGAGTGTGTCGTTGGGATGAAGTGGCATTAAGTTTACAGACCTGCTTGATGGGTGCCCATACTGTAGCCGGTAACCATTAACCAAACCTACTTTGTGCAAATGACCTAGTATCAATGCAGGAAACATTTTGATGGATTTCCCCAACGTTCTGAAGTTACAAAGGCAGAAAACACCCTGTTGAAAAACAAAATGTGACATATTAATTATTTTTGGCAAATGTAAGCTACATTTAGTCACACAGTAAAGCTCCATGCAAGTGTGCAAGATTCAAAGACCTTCCACTCATTAATATCACAGATGACCTTTGTCTCATTGCGGTTCCTGGAACCTAAATCGCCCCATAGTCATGCACACAGTCAAATGGAGCGCTGAGCAGGCAGAGATACAGTGATGTTAATGTGAAAGCAGGCAAAAGCATTGGGGCTGTCACCAAATTGAATATGTGCCTGTTGACGCTTTAAGTCCTTTTTTTCATGGTGATGTCTCTGAACAATTGAATTATTAATTCTCTGAATCTCTATTCTTAAAATGTGAGTGTACCCAGAGACAGTGGTTTAGGAACAATGACATACAGATGTGCTCTGGAAGATCGAGCCTTGCCATTATAAACCCATAAATAGTGTTTCTATCGAAAAAAAAAAAAAAATCTCATTGAGCTCAGGCAAAATCAATTATAGATTCCCTTTTAAGACTGGGATTGGTTCAGACTGAGTATGTTAGCAGGCTCCTTTTTGTTTTATTCAAATCTGCTTCACACATGTGTGTTACGATTTTGGCAATTCCAAAACCAGACGCTTTCTGAGATTGTGTTTGCAATGTCTTACCCGACATATCTCTCAGCTAATGGGAACTCCGCAGTTTACGCTTGGTACATTACAGATTGTTATGAGTAATTTGATGACAATTTATTGGGTGGGACAGATTCTGACCACGGTAAGTGATGATTTCAAGTGTCAAACTCAAAGGGCAAGTGCAAGTGAGTTTCACGATTCCATACTTGACACCTCTGAACAAAACATACAGTACGTAATGGTTCCACATGTATTGAAAATAAAAGCCATTGACAACTCCCCATGTTTGCAGAGCAAATTTCCTTTCTCCTGATGTATTCCCTGTCTGGTCACTGCTTCGAGACCCAAAGACATCTGAGTTGTTGCAGAGGTGTCCACTGAGGGGTGACAGTTGGGTGTGTGTACTCAACCACAGACAAAACAACACTTTGGCAGACATAGCGAGCTCCCAGCTCATTTTCACATACAATGAAAGCTCAAACATTTGAGGTCTGAAGGCCACGTATGTCAGTGAAGCCTTTTGCAGAAAGTCCGCTGTGAAATCGTGGTCATTGTCAGATTATATAGCTAAAGTCCTCAACGGCCAAGCTTTACTGCTGGACCAGTTTTCCAAAGTGCAGACAGCTCTGACGCATGTTCGATATGGGCTAGAATCCCCTTAAAATCCTTCAACTGTTGAAACTGACGTGGCAATGTGGAAAACAGCATATGAGCCTCATCACAGCAATTCAATGCATTCACTTCTTTAAACATAAAACATCACTGCTTAAACTTTTGGGAAATAGGGATAGTTTTCGCAATAAACAATTCCCTTTTTATTCTTATTAAGAACACACTTGTTTAAAATGTCACAATGGGCAACCCAGGTTGACCAAATATGGAACAAATAAATGTCATGTTAAATTCACCCATTTCATTTGGGAAAAGATGACTTTACAGTCTAAGGTCAGCGACTATTTTAGGTGGCCATCGCACCACGTTCATATGTGGTCGGATTAGTTTCCCTTCCTTCCCGATGAAATGCATCCACATTAGCACTATGGACGTCACAGTGTGTTCTGAGCTGCTTGTAACAACCGAGAGACTGCACACTGAATTTTCATGAGTGGAGCCTCGGCCTATATTCCCAAATGTGAATGATCTGCTGTGTACTCTGGCAACATGTTCAGTTCAGTGGCGGTTGTAAATGGTTACCTTTGAAATCTGTAAGTTATGGAGTGGCACACTTGTGTGCTTTGTGTTTTTCTTTGGGTCAAGGTGGAGCCCCTGTATAATTGGTTGACTGTCTATCAACCTAAACCTCAAAAGATTTGATTGATTTAAGGGGAGGCTGTAATAGGAATTGCACATCACAAAGACTGTATAGAACGGGTCATGAAATATAGAGTTGTGGAGCCAATCATTTATGATCCTATTTTGGCTTAGGTCCTAGGTCTCAGTAGACTTTTTTGTAACATTCACATCAGATTCCCACTTTGGTTTTTGTGCAATCCAACACTTTGTCAGGCTTAAGTCAGAATCTTATGGGCTTTTAATGTCCTATTTACGTCCAAGCGGAATATATTTAAAAATGATGGGCATACATTTCAGTAGTTTCAAATCGTATTGCAAAGTATGTCCTACTAGATAGAAGGCTCAATTTATGAGGGGAAAAGTAAAAGATAATGGATAAAGCAAAAACACATTGGTCAATGGTTGACTGTTTCTGCCATTTTAAAGCAAGGTGGTGACAGCTGTCCAGGGAAATACTTTGTTAAAACTCACTGGCTGTGCAGTGTTGTGTTGTGTGTGTCTGCCATCTATTGGACTTCAATGAAACACCACTTTGCAAATTTCTTTAAAAGCAGAGTAAGTGAACACTTTTTGACACCGGTGAAATATGTCTAAAAGGTGCTTATCATTGGAGATAGTCAATGTTAATTTGTTTCAGGTTTATTAAGATTTACAGCATGATACTTGAGCCACATTTGCAACAAGTGGGCATCGAGACAAAAGGTATTATCTTCTCAAGTTTAAAAGATGTAAATCATCTTTTTTTCTCTCAACTATGACATGTACTGTAATAATTAGAATCTAAGGGAGACGTGAGCAAAATCACAGAATGTTGGTAGTGCCCATTACATGAAAGCTTTTTTTGTGTTTATGGTAATGAGGAACAGTGGTTTGTAAAATAGAGGAAAAAAATAAATACCCCAACATTTATTAAAAGAACTCACTTATATCCTATAACATGTGTTGCGGTGGGAGCCGAGGTATGACGCCAGGAAAAAGAGAGAGTGGGTGAATGCAGAAGTCGGCCGAGCACGTGCCTCCTGAGGTCCTCTGGTCTCTGTCTGGGATCAGTCCACCTCACCAACCCCTGGGCTAGACTCCCATCAGCCCCATACCCTGTCTACTCTGGGCCAGACACCACCATGACCACTTGCATTGAGAGGCCTGACCACCATTGTGCCACAACAGAGTACACAAACAAACAGAGTAGACACACACAGGTCTACTCGTCTGCCATTACGTCGACTCATCAAGCCCACTCTCGGCTTAGTCATACCATAGGCCTCCAGTGCAAGCAGCTCCCTCTTGGCTTCGGATGGAGAATCTGGCAAAAGAAATTTGCTCATTTGTCCCCACACATGTATGTGGTTTGGTAACGCTGCTAGGGACTGCTGCCCCAGCCTTTCTTACTGTCCAGATTCAAAGCCAGCCAGGCCTTTCCTGGGTAATGTCCTCCCACACCGTCTGGTTACATTGCTTTTTTCTTGTTCGTATTCAACTTTTTACGTCCTTACAATGTTTGTTTTTTAGAAGATTCTGGTGCGCTGCATTGCAAACGATTCAGAGCCAATTGAAAGTGTTTTTTCAACTATGAAACTTACAGTCTCTCATTTGAGGCTGATAAAGTAGACTTAAATAGAAGATAAAATAGGAGAGCACAGATGTACTGATTCCTCTCTTCTTTTTATTTTCCCAAAGTGACCCTAAATCTGCTAGGTATATACAGCTCTTTCCGGAAATTGTACTCATGCTTTTCCTCCTTCAAAATAGATCAAAATAGACACTTTTAGATTACTTTCTTCTGATTAACATAGCATTTGAAAGATATATAAATGTGCCAAAGGGCCAGGGAAAAAACGATGTTTCACATTCTTCAAACCATGGCCATTTGGAATTTAGGTTTTAATTATCACTTAAGTAACGGCACATAGGCGTACAGGTAAGAAAATTGTATTAGAAGCATTAGAAAACATGTACCATATCAAACATTGGCTAAGAGTGTGGTTTTAGGATTTTGGAGTAAACACACACACACACGCACCCACACACACACACACGCTTTCTTCCCTCTTTTCATGTCGACCACAAGGTTGACCTGCTGGCCTCTATTTCCTCTGAAGAGGATATCCCCCTTCAGTAGAGCCTTAAAATCCATGACGGCAGCCAACTTGAGATCCTGATGTGTGCGCCTCCTCTATTGTCTTTGAAGCGTTGGGAGGCTTTGGCTGGCCCGGCCACAGTGATGATTACAGTCTCATAGTTAGGCCGTTGCTGACATGTGCTCAGCTCACTTTCCCTCTGATGTGCCCCATGTTTGATGGAGAGAAGAATTCTTAGTAGTAGTTTAACTACCGCTGCCACCTTGTTCCTCTTCCTCAGTTACTCTACCAAAGAGGCTTTTCTGAAAATGTTAAATCCCCCAGCTCCCAGAATGACAAAAAGACCACAAGTTAAACCCGCAGTCAACGTGTTTGTACGCATGCACTTGAGTAGAAGCTTATATACATCCTACAGTAACTCAACTGAGGGCATTCGGAGGACAAGCTGTCAACGTTGAGTACGGCTTTACGGCCCTTCAACAGACATCATTGGGTGCAAAGTAAACAGAATGTTCTAAATGTCACCATAGAAACAGACGGTCCACAGACCGCCATGAAAAAAATAAACTTGTTAAGATAGTTCTATTTGTACGTCTCTGTTTGTTAGCTAATATTGACATGTCCGAATTATAATAAACAAGTTTCTTGTCATTGACTTTATTCAGGGTATTGCACAAGTCATGATGTTTTCATGTCCAGGATTCACCAAATACAATGTTACTGAATAACACATTTTGCAAAGAGCATTTTTTAGGTTAGCATGTTGGCAAAATCTAATTCAAACTTGTATTATTTATTGTTGCATAACCAACAAAGAGAGAGCAGTAAATTGATAATGAGACAGTGTAAATCATTATTATTTAGGAATTTGGGAATATAACTCTATATGTAGACATTATGACTTGCAGAAAAATGTAAACATTTTGTCACTTAAAGGAGAGGGAGGTTTGAAATACTAAGTAAGTACTTATACACATTTGATGAACTGTGCCTTCTAATTTTGACCAAAGGATCATCAACAGGTCAGGGCAAAGAGTAACAATGGGGCACAATGAGAACTTGGATTGTGGTATAAGAAGAATATGTGGAGAACTTGCTTGGTAATCGAGTAGCGCCAACTTACATTACAGCGATCTGCTTCCACTAGTGGAAGGAGATTCTTCTGACAACAGACCTGACTAAATAGGAAGTATTAGTTAGAAGAACTGATGGTTTTTTTTCATTAAAGAAGCAGCAGCTATCTCTTCACCTTCCCTATTTTCTCTCCATGTTTCTGTGCTTATGGCTTGTAAAACATACACCTGCAAAGATATTTCTCCTTTTCCTCATTGACTTCCTGACCCCATATGTGTAGATTACATGAGCAATTCCAACAATGTCTTTTAGTGTGACTGGAAGGAAATGCAATTAACAAAAGCTTAACTAAAATAGTGTTTATTCCATAGAAAAAAATACACCATCCAAAGCATACAGTAAGAAAGATAAAGTGAATGCTACAAAAACAAATGCTTATATTGTCATGAAAAGAATATTGTTGAATTGAATCACATGGTCCTTAAATGACTTTTCTAAATGCATGCACTTTCAGTTTAAAACTTTCTGGATGTCTCATTTCTTAAGAGAGACACAAAGGTTCTTATTTAGCTCTATAATGCCAGATGCAATGCAGGAGTGCACTCCATGCTGAGCTTGTCATCCAAACAAAGTGTAGGGCTGTCATCAGAAGCAGCTAGTAGCTTTTCATCTCAGAAACTGTCGAAAGCAATCAAACATAACATTCAAACATTGACACTGATCTATGCATTGATATAACAAAACCAATGTGTACAGTGTTGACAATGAATGTCTCAATACATGTGGTATAGTTTGGCATCCACCTCTCAGAACCAGAACTCGGAGACAAAGACGTGAACGTTGATGATGTTCTGGCCAGAGTCACCCTGAGTTGTCAAGTTGCGCATGGACAGTTTCAGTACTGTTGACAATGGACCAATCAGAGACTTTACCTGGCGAACAACACCTGAAGGAGACAAAGAAGAACCACATCAGTGAAAATAAGTACCATAAAAAGAACACAGCAGATTATACTGTGTTGGCTTTAGCGTCAATTTTGTCATTTCTGGAAACAAAATGGTTGAGCAAAGATAAGATCGTCTTTGTGCTTGTTTGTTTTTGATTTGATTTTGAATGTTTTTATTTTTGTATTGCTATGTGATTTAAAGGGTCCCCCAAAACATGTTTTATCACTTACCCCTAGTGGGATCTAGCAGATAGTTTTGGTTTGAAGTGCTGAAGTTTAGATTTTGAATTTTCGCTGCCACACCAAGACAATCGAGGATAATGGAATTTTGTTTGTGCTCAGCATTTTGCAAATCACATTTGTCTTTCAACAGCAAAGTATCTTTTCAAAAACAATGTCCCACTGACAGGCTGCTTGATGTTGATGGGTTTCTTGCGCTAGCTGGTGTAGACACAGTGTTATGTTGTGGATGATCCACAGACATAATTGCCATCAGTTTATGTCAGTTCTATCACTATTTCTTTATTAGAAAATTGTTCCATTGAATACTAAACCAAACATTTGGCAAATGATTTAAAAGGTCCTTTTCCCAGTTGTTCACTTGCCGACATCCTTTCCTGTCTTCACGTGTGACAGCTGGTACATTTGGATGAGCATTCAAATGAATTATGGTGTTACCATACTGAACAAAGTCCAGTGATGTCGGGAGTGTCCATGACAATCCGAATTTAATTCCTCCCTCCCACCTTCCACCCTCTTCATGGACAACAGACACCCTTGTATCATAACAGATGGGAGAATAAACATACAACACAGCATTACTGAATTCCCATGGAATTCATTGGGTGCTCTTTTTAAGTGAACGTGTATTACACGGAGGTGGGGGGGAATGCCAATGTTTATACAGGCTGTCAGCAGACCTATTCTCTGCAGAGGGCTGGTGACATTTCAGCTCTTGCCTGTTTGAACAGTCATCGCCAGAATGCAGTCAGGCAGCACAATCACCACACTGTCCTCCTATCACACCTCCAACCAATCCCCTTTTTCTCATTTCTTCTCTGATTCATAAGTGAGTCAGTTAAGTGTTCAAGTATGATGACTCTAGAGTTTAACTTAACATGGATCAAAATGACGATAGATCACAGCCGCCATCGGTCTGAATTATGAGGCTCCTCTCTGTGGTACTTGTAATAAAGCAGTAAAACCCATTTGGTCATTGTTCACCACAGGGCAGATGATGATCCATCATGCGCCATCCGCCGTGTCCTTTGGGACAGGGGCATTGTTAATGGCAGAGCCCCCCCAACTAGTCATTCTCCTCCTTCTCTTCCTCCCCTCTTCTCGGTTCCTGAGGGGGCCTGGTGTTTGTGGCACCATCACTGTGGCCCACAAGGGTAAATGAGTCCCATGTGTTTGATGGAGAGGAGCAGTCACAGTCACGCGATACAGCCATGGAGGCATTCCTCCAGGAATCCATCTTTAACTCTGGAAGGAGCAAGCTATAGGAGCTTGAACTGCTGTCTCTCACTCCCTGTCAATTTATTTTGCTTTTCTCGTCCCCCTCTGAGTCCAATCTGTGGGCAAACTACAGATTCCAGCAGATTCCAGCAGATTCCAGCAGATTCCAGCGATAAGCACTTGGAGGAGTGTGGAAAGGGGCCCACTTCGACCAGGGTTGCCCCCTTGTTTTGGTGTTATGGGACTCTGTTGCATAGTGACACTACACAGAGGGGAGCAGGACTGAGATTTTATGGTTTCCAAAGCGTCAGCACCATTTGAAAGAGCTAACCTTTTCTCAAACCTAACAACAGCCGCAACATTAAGAGAATAACTGACGTGGAAAAAGAGTTTAAATTTTTAGACGGAAAAGAGTTGTCAGACGTAAGTCAATCGAGATGGTACGCAACTCTCAGTTGACCAATGCAAACTCAAAGTGAGTTCAGAAGGTTCATAATTTGTCCACGTACTTCAATCAAACAGAATCAGTTCAAAAGCTTCACTAATGGGTTGAGCAAGCTCACAATGAAGATGAGTAAGACATTATGAGCACAATATGGACCACCACAAAGACAGATGGGATTCAGTCCACATTAATGATTTTCTTTTTTTTATTGGAGTAGGTGTGGCCTATTTCTAATGAGGGCTTAACACTTTATAATCAGGGTCAATTGCAGGTCTGTTTTTCACTGAAAATCCCCCAAAATTAATCATTATCAATAAATAAAAAGCAGCTAAACAATTTAAACAACTGCATTAAGTAATTTACAAAAACAGGGCACATATCGCATCTGAACTGAAAATGTATTAAGAACATCTAAATAGTGCAATATGTGGAATGTGTTTGTTTGTTTTGTACATTTATTTGTGGTCTAATTAGCACATGCAACTGTGTTCTTAGGAGCAGAAATCCTGGTATAGTGCCCAATGGCTCCTCCAAATCCCCAAATTCCCTCCAAGCTCATTGTAAGTAACTTGAAACTTAATTTAACAAAACACAGAGCAGTTTTCCTCACCTCATGATAACAAACCTATTAATGTATGTTAACATGTAAGATGTATCACGGTTACTGCAGTGATTTGTGGCATAAGGAACACCTAAATTGTCAAAACATGTTTAATACAACTTCTAGCCTTTGTTTAACTTATTTTTTGCACAGCCTTGAGGGCGAGAAAAAGGTAATTATGTTATTACAATGTGGGCCCAATTCTGCACAAAGAAGCTTGATACTAAAGTCAGTGTATGTGACCATGACGACTCTGTGTTTCCGTAAGTGTTCCATCAAAAGCACAGTGGTATCCTCAATGAAGGGAAAGCATCAGCTAACAGCTGGGCCTCAACATTCTCACAGTGAACCTGAGGTGAAACCACAACTGCATACTCATCTTAAACATTGCATCGGCTGTAAGGCAAAAAGCCAACAGCCACAAAACAGGTTAACTTTGATTGGCTACAATACCACCTGATATCCATATACATAAACCCCACAACTGACAATTTGCCCTGTGACTGGGTTGCAAGGTCATGTAATCTGAGGCTTGAAGTTCCTGAGCAAAAGATCCAGTTGTGGCGCTGGAAAGGTTTGTGGTGTCTTTCCATCCCACTGAGGTATCTGCCACAGGGTGCAAAGGTAACTGTGCTGGCTTGAACAGCAACCATCAAACAAACAGCTGTACAATCTGTCCACTCTCCAAAACATTCCCCCACACCATAAAGTAGCCCCTTCGGAAGAAAATAGCCTTCAAAAAATGCATGCTAGTAGCAGAGACACTGCCACAAAACAACGTAACCAAAGGCCAGCAGGCATTTGTCATCCTTCATGGCCCACAAGCACTGCAATATTGAAGGGTTACATGTAAACAGTACAATTTCTGGTTTTTCTGGTTTTTACAACTCAGCGAGGAAGTGTATGACAAAATCCAAAATGGATGGGTTTAACACCGTAGACAAATGAAAAATATGCATTGGCCTCACCACAGTATTGTATAATGACACACTGGTTGTGGCGCTATGCATGCTCACTGCAGTGAAACCTTTGGAGAGTATCCAGGTGTCGTGGTGGTATACAAAGTTCCAGAATGAAAAGAGGGTATTTGAGGGCATTCTTCACCATCATTACAGCTATAACTGTGATAAGTTTGGTATCTAACCATATCACTGAAGTAAAGCTGAGCACTGTTGGCATGAACATAAACACAACTAAGTGGTTTCTTATTCAATGATTGTTTTTAATGCCGGAAATTTATTCTCCAAAAAGTCCATAACAGCTAGGAGACACGCTAAAAAATTGCTAACTAGCTCCCTTGATTAGCAAAGCAACCAATTTCAGATTTGATAACCTTTTAGCATGGCTGAAATATAATCCACTCAAATTGCCAGCATTACCCACTTTAAAAAGACTGAGTGCACTGCAGGCCCCTTGGGTACCTGATCTGTGTTTACACTTGGTCACTGGTCACTGTCAGGTCAGGCTGTCCAAACACAACTGTGACTACTCCAAAGAGGGTTTGGGAGGCTTGCCCACTGCTGCTCTGAAAGCCCAGCACATGTGGCTTGATATTTTAAGGTCAATTAACAGCAAGTCATACTTACAGATCTCTCAAATGACCCATGGGTCATTGTTGGACAGTGTCGCAAACTGGTTAGTGACGTCATTGAAAAGTAGCTGTAGGGAATTGGTCGGTTCTTTTCTTGGACTTTCTGTTTTAACAGTTGTGGGCTTGAGCAGCTGAGATGACACAACATGCACCATTATCTTTACCTCAACCTTTACGCTGTATTAAAAGTGACCTTTCAAAGAGAAGACCCATAACTAAGCAGAAAATAGATTTGACCTTGAAGACTAAATGGAAAGGATATGAGATGAAAACCCTCTTTATTTGCATTTTAAATCAGGACTTTATTTTCTATTCTCCATCTACATTATAAATGGAAGAAAGTATCTGACAAAGTATTAAGACAGTGTTATTGCATGTAATATGTACTATACTGTATGTGTACATACCAGTGTCTTTTGGAGCGTGACATATCTGCTTCACCATCTCTTCACCAGTACATTGGTGGTGGAGGATCAACCGAGGACAGCGTTGTGTGTTTGACTGTGGGTTGTTGGGTGGAAAAGACCCTGTTTTGATTAGCTGTACTAATCTCTTGTTGGGGAGACCAGGATTCCTTAGGGTCTTGGCGCGCTTTAGTGGGCCTGCTGCTGCCATGTCATGATTCATCCAAATGACAGCCGCTCAAACGGAGCAAGTTGTCTGCTTATCTCCAATGCTGTCCTAAACTCCTCACCAGCACAGCCACAAGTCAGAGCCACAAGTTCCACTGACTCTGAAGTAGTCATGTCTCACACAGTAGGCTTACATTCCACCAGCCACTGTGGATGACTACACTGACGACCATGACTACCTGCATAGAGACAAACTGTCCACTTTCTCTTTCATTCATCTTACTGGCTGCCTCACTGGCTGCCAGCCCTGTGCCAATGGCAATGCAAACTGTATTTACTCTCTGCACAGGATATAAACCACAGAGGCATTTTTCCACCTGCTTTCAAAAATGAATGGTATTTAGCTGCGGCATCTTAGACTTACAGTTTCTCCAGAGGATGGGCATAATTCATGAAAAGAATGTACTGTATTATCTGTTGCTGCCCAGTACAATGAACATAAATACAACATAAATCTTTTTTTTCTTGCTAAAAAGAATTAGACAGCAGTGATTAATGGTACAGTAAAATCCTTCCATGACAAATACTTACTCATGAAGAGGAGTCATTTGGACACATTCAAGGGATGACTAAACATGTGCTGAACGTTAATTCCACAGCTGGTTACTGTGTCAAGTAAAATCCCAAGTCACATAATGGTATAAATATTGTATAGAGCTATATTTGTATGTTGCTTTTGTTAACTGCATACTTTGCATGGGGAAGAGGAAGACATTATAACATCTTTTTCCCACATGAAAATGACAGCTACTAAGTAACGGCTAAAGCAACGCTGAAAGAATACACGTATGCTCAGCAAGCCAACCTAAAGCAACACTAGCCTATGATACCCCCAATGGGAGTGGTCGAAGATAACATTGATCTCCACAATAATGTACTGCATGAGAGACAGTAAAACAGGGGAGCCACCAGCATTTCATCAGAGGTGAGAGACTGAGCACCAGACTCAGCCCATGTTTCCAGCAGAGACCACAGAGTCAATGTTTTCAAAGGGAGGACCATCCACCTGCTGACTGCCAAAATCAATCATCCCATTATCAACCGTATTCAAACAACCTGTCTCTAATCAAAAGTAGAAGACAGTGTTAACATGAGTAATGCATTCCAACACTGTTTGTGTTTCCAAAGATGTGTATGATGTGTTGCAAATGTTGTCTTTGTTGCGAGGATGAAATTCATCACTTCCGCTGTGTGTCTACTGTACATACCTGTAGGGATTTTGTGTGGTTGCTGCTGTGCTACTGTGGTTATCATGGGAATCTGTAAGTGAATGATTGGTTCTGATCATGTTTTCCAACTGCCTGTTGTGTTTTCACAGATGCGTAAGGCTGTCAGGGTTGTCTTCCAGACATGACAGTGCTGGGAAAACCAGTGATGGATGACCAGGAACTAGGAATGAGTGGTGCAATTCTTACACTATTTGGTGTATTCTCTGTCTGTGTGTGTGTGTGTGTGTGCGTGCGCGTGTGTGAGTGTGAAAGAGAAAGAGGTGTGTGCACATTCGTCTGTGCAAACACTGCATGCCTGTGTGTGCAGTCGACTGGTTTTAAAAGAATGAATAAGTGAGCATAACGGAAAAGAGCGCCAGCCAATCAAACCTTTTAAGAATCACTTTTTAGAGTCAGCAATGGATTCTCAGGAATCCTAATTGCCTCTTGTGTCCCTTTTAAAAACATAAGAAGTGGCCAAAAATAATGGCCAAAGTTAGTTTGAGTTCACGCAATTGTTCATTAGTGGAGCCTCAATGTCTGCTACTTTTCACATCCCACCAAGCTGTAATACCACTGTTGGAGTCACTGGAGATACTGGAAACTAAGCTTCCTTAAGTGACACGTCAGCGAGCCTCATACAATGGTTACGCAACATCAGCATCTGTGGGCCAAAGCAACAGCAGCACAACCCACTAAATAAAACCAATAGGGCCTTCATCACACCGTGGACGCCACACTTCACAGCGAGCAGTCAGTGACCAAAGGCTCCAGTGTACAAGGCCTCAATTTGGATATGTGATGAGCAACGGGTGCTAACATGCAAGAGCTGCATCCAAAAAGCATCCAATGGGTTTGGGAGAGAAGTGCCTCCTCACAAACAGGCCTTTCATGTGGTCGTCAGTTTAAGTGCTCTAATGCTCGGCGAGACACTGAGGCCTAGCATGGGGAAATGGAACAATACATTTAACCACATGAAGCAAAGCGCCCAGGAATACTTCTGCACATATTTTCTCTCTCTCTTTCCTCTTTCATTGAATCCCAGTCTCTCACTTTGTCTTTCTCTCTGTAATTTTCTTCTCTCTCCCTCCCTTGCAACATACATACATATTTGCCCTTGCAAATAAGCACCACTATAAACAGGGAATTTCGTCTAAATCCTGTTTAGACACACGCATACAGACACACACAACAGACATTCTTTTACAAAATAAGGCTTATCACACATGCAGAATTACACCATTGTGCATTCCAACAAAAACATGCCATTATAACACAGTACAATATAATTATCCCTGCTTTTACTTTGACTTATGTGAATTATTGCTGGTATAAACATTTTTCTCTCATGTTGTGTGTGATTTTGGGTATGGTTAATAAGCACACATCTGTTTCTGCACAAGTGTACAAGAGAGGGAAGATGTGCGTGCTGCCCACAATCCAGCCTGAACCAGTGACAGTCACATGCTCCCCCTCCTCCCTCTCTCCCTTTCATTCTGTAAAGACAGATGTGCGTACTGACAGGCCATCCCTTCATCCATCAGCGAGATAAGAAGAAAACGCTGTCCTTACAGTACCACCCTGCCTGCATCTCGGAAAAAAAAAACAAAGCAAAAATACCAAGACGGGCCCAACAATGTGTCATCCATGGGCTCACAACACCCTCATCCTCCCAGGGCCAAGGCTCAGTTCAACTCTTCCACAGGCGTGCAGCAGCCTTGGGTCACCACCAGACTAAAGATGGGAATGGCTTCTCCCCAAACATGTGTTGGAGATGGTATCTGCTGCTCCTATTCAACTAGTGCATGGCTCTTTTTGCATGTTGGCGGTCGCTGAACAGGTAGTTATAATGAAATGCTTGTCAACTGCAATCACTCGTGTATACGTGCATGTGAATATACAAGTGTAGATTTGCACTCTGTTTATGCACTGTATTCCCAACCGCCATAAATTATTGTGGAAAGTAATGATCTCCTTGGAATAAGCATAGCCTTAGATAAGTGAATTAAATGGTACTTTGTTTAACCACAAGACTGTGGAAATTGATGCCATATATTTGTTGAGACAGAAACAGGCCTTCGTCTGTATTAGGGAGCCACTCAGAGGACAGATATCTCAAGACCAAGTCCAAAAAGCCCCCATGAAGATGATGACAGCTACATGATGTCACAACACTGCAAAGACCGTAACGGGCTGTGTCAGATGTACTTATGTCAGGGTATCCAGACATTCCTTATGGGAGATTTGTGCACTATTGTCCCTTGTCAAAGTGCACATGTAAGTTTGATTTGTAACATGCACACATAC
>NC_048414.1:16601305-16602502 GCF_013103735.1 Etheostoma cragini
TGCCTAGGGGATGGAACCCGTAAGCTGGGACTGTGGTTCTCAGGAAGACAATCTCTGTTGGAAGATAACAATTAGACACACAACGCTTTTGGAGTCTAAACCCTCATAATCACACTGGGATTGTGTCTCCAATCTAGTGCCAACTCTTGCTTTGGCTTTTTTTTTTTGCAAGAGAAAGATAATAAAATGGGAGATGGAAAATATGTGTTTATTGTACACTTAGAGGGTCACAGGAAGGCTGAGGCTTCTCAGTGTTGTTGCTCAGCTGAAGGGCCTCGAGTCCTTTGCACCCCAACTCAGAGTTTATGAGAAACGACAAGAGCTTAACTCTCTGTGACGTTGAGCATGAGTGTGTCTGAAACATGTACTGCATGCCAGCCAATAGATGCTTGTCAGCTGTCACTGTCTGCAAGTGATTACCGTAGTTACTCATATCCAACCAGCAAAGCCCGGACTGCATGAAGAACATCATGGAGTATAACTAATTTGGAATTCAGAGGCAGTCATTTAGATTATGACAACTGCATGGAAGTGCATTTGGAGATCAGAGATTAAGGAAGATTAGGTAGAGCTAAAGTGAAAAAAATGCTGAGGACAACAATGACACTAAAACAATACAAAAATCCTTGTTATGCTTTCTTCAAATTTGTTGTTTCCAAAGATTTTAGTAGGACGTTGTGTACACAAGATACACAAAAGTAATTTTTTGATGATTGACAAAATTGTTCATTTTGGGAAATACACTTATTTACTTGATTGCCGAAATGAGAAGATCTTTACCACTCTTATCTCTGTACAGTAAATATGAACCTACTGTACCGTCATCAACTGGTTAGCTTAGCTTAGCATAAAGACTAAGTTAAGATAACCAGCTAAAATAAGCTGTAACCGACGGGAAATAGCTAGCCTGTCCATAATTCGAAAAAAGAAATCTGCCTACCATCACCTTTAAAGCTTAATAATTCACACTTGTCAATAGTCATTTTTGCACTTTGTTTTTGTATAAATTACTTAATGGGATAGTTTGACTTTTTTGAAAGGTTGTTGTATGACTTATTGATAGTCAGTGCATCGTGTTATTATGGATACCACGTAACGTCTAGTAAAGTCCCGCCCTACTAACCTTCCTCTGGTGTTAGCTTTCTGCTGCCATCTGAAGTGTTAGCGGGTCATTTTGGACCCGTGTATTAAATTAGC
>NC_048414.1:16602602-16625248 GCF_013103735.1 Etheostoma cragini
ACAAATGTATGAAGTGCTTTTATGCATGTTAAAACTCAAAACGGGTCCGTCGGGACCCTAACACCATAGGAAGGCTAAGCAGCTCAGTTGATTGGGGTTAGGCATTGTCCGCGAGTGATGATTAGATAGCCGATTGGTCAGGGGATAGGGCCTAAACAAATCAAGTTACGTTTCCTTGCGTAAACATGGATGCCTGGCCAGGATAGTGTGTGAATGTTAATCTAGGGTGGGTCTTGCCTAGAAGTTACGTGGGTTCCATAATAACACGTAGGTGACAGCATAGCACTAGAAGCAGCAGGAGTCCTGACACGCGCACTGCTGTGGATAGTCTCTTAGAATCAGAATCAGCTTTATTTGTCAGGTATGAGGACACATACAAGGAATTTTACTTTGGAATTCCGTTGCTCCCAATGTGCTTACACACACAAAACAACCAAACAATATATACACACTAATATATACATACTCTAAACAGAAACTAAATGTGTTTTAGCCAGCTAAAAAGAGAGGCCCACCAAAAAAAACCTCAATGTCAGTTCAAGTGTACGCTTTAGCTACAGTATTTGAATAGCTTTACAGACAGCTGTTTCTTTTGGTACAGTGCACTGCTGTTTGTCAAAGAACAGCTGTTTGGGACTGACTCTGGGGTTTATGTAATACACGAAGAAAAAATAGTGATTATGACAGTGATGAGGAAATGCCGTTCACTGTGAAAACAAGAGTAGGCCTACACCAATATTAACTGAGGTATACTGAACAAAAACATTTTGCAGAGAGACTAAATGACTGAAAGAGAGAGAGAGAAACTATGGAAGGAACTGGGAAGGGTTGTCTGACAGCAAGGTAAAGCGGTGAAAAGATTCTAAATATAGCATTCCCTTAAACTAAACTTTTGTATGTGGAGATTTTAAATTGGCTATAATATAACTATTTCCAGTCTTCATGCTAAAATAAGCTAACCAAAACCTTCATAATTACCCGACACATATGTGAGTGGTATCAATTATCTCATCTAACTCTTGTCAAAAAATGTAATAGCCTAAGTGTATTTCTCAAAATTCTTTAAGAATTGTTTATTCCCCAAGGAACTGCTTTTTCTGCATGTTCGCCCATCTGGATTACTCCAAAATTTCCATCATTATGCACATAGGAAATCGACTTTTACCTACCCTCTGGCTTTGTGAACTCTCTGAAGGTCGGCAAGGAGATGAAGGTGTGGGACACAGAGCGCATTGGGTCCAGTACACAGGCGACGTCATTGGGCTGACAGGACTTCATACAGCGAACGGTGTCCGAGCGTTCAAGCCTCGCCACTCTAAAGGAGAGAACAAACATACACACCCACAACAAAAGAAAACACAAACACACATGGCCTCTGACCTTTAGGTAATGTCTATGTGAAGACTTCAGAGTTAACCGCCTTTGGGGTATAAACCTCACAATAACACACAATAACAGGGCATCCTTGGGAACAGCCCACTGCGTAATCTAGAACTCAGTGTGACAACTCCAATGGCCGCTACACAAACAATAGCTGAACAAAACTGCAGGAATACTGGATATGGCAGTTAACATAAAAAACAATCATATTCTACGTGGTTTCAAGGAATAATAAACCAACAATGGCTCATGCTAAAGCCAACCTTTGCAGCTTGTGGAGAACAGCGCTGCCATTGATGCTTTTCTGATTTCAAACTGTGTGGGAAATGAATTACTACACTCATAGAGAATGATCCACAACCAGCTCAGGAAAATATTTGGATTTGCTGAGCATCCCCGGCTTCACATCAGATAATCTCTTGAGGAGGATTTATGGGGCAAGGGAGTGTTCTAAAAGACTCCTAAATTGTGAGCAACATGACTAGACAACTCCCCAGTCTCTCCTCAGGGCAGCTCTCATCCTATTATTTAGGGCTTTGTTTATTCCACAGACTAATCAGTGACAGGTCGGAGGGAATGTAGGGCCTCTGCTGAATCCTAAGGCTAACGCCACCTGAAGTAGCGCTATTCACTACCTGTCTGCTACAGTAGACTTTGAGAGAGGTTTCTAAGGCACTAACAACCGCGTAAATCAAGAGTGTGTCTTTGAAACAATGAGGATCTTGTGATCACGAGAGAGCTATTGAAACACAATAAAAGCCTTGACTTCGAAATCCAAGATGTTAAATTTAAACTTTTCACAACGGAGACAAGTCGGTACATGGTCATATTGGGTTATAAAAATCCAGCCAAGTTACCATGTATAAGTCCAGTTAATGTGCATGGCAGCCGTATAGCCACATTGTGAGTCATGGGCGGTGGATCTCTGGCGCGCCTCAGGGGACCTATAGGCTGCAGCTGAAAGCCCAGGCCCGGCTTGGGTTGCAGGACTTCTTCCATGGACAGCGAGGAGTGAAGCCCCTGACAAAAAGTCAAGCCACCACTGGGTAGGGGCTTGTAATTAGCAATTAGCGGGTGGGTCCAAGTTTTACTTTGGCCAGCGCCAAACCCACAAAATGTTCTCCTAGTTTATAATACCAGGGCCTGAGCTGCAGAAAGACCCGAGTGGGGCTCAATAGGACGAGGTGAAAGCTCTGTTGGGTTAGAGAGTAAATTTACGAGAAGATAATGACCCAGGATGAACTGATCCCTTGCACACAGACGAGCACTTGAAAGCAGGGGCAGCAAGTGGAACTAATTACAGCTCCATGTGTGTGTTACTGCATGTCTGCACCGAAATACCTATAGGCATGTGTATGTTTCTTTGTGCATGCAGGCCTTTGTGCATGCAAACATGCTTTAGTCTGTGTCTGTGTGTGTGTGTGTGTGTGTGTGTGTGTGTGTGTGTGTGTGTGTGTGTGTGTGTGTGTGTGTGTGCACAAATGTATGCCTTCTTCATCTCACCCATGCCTCACGTGGCCCAGCCCAGGAGAAAAACCCCAATACTTTTAGACCAGAAAGAAAAACAGACTTTTTGGATGAAAGTCCTCTGGTCAAGCATAAGGCCTTTTATTTTTTGGGTAATTATTATTTATAGTCGGCACATTGATAACGCCCCAACACAAACACTGCAGGGCATCATTCATTCTGTGCGCGGTGATGTTGCTGTACCACAAATTGTTCAGACCACCGGCCAGAGCCCAGAGCCCCATAACTCAATGTCAAAGGGGAGGAAAAAAACGTTCTGTGCACCACTATGTTCTTATTTTAAAGATATCCCCACTAGGGACCAAGTGCATCCTTACTGGCCTGACAGCTCAGGACAGGAGGAACCTGGGACATCTGAATTTACAGTTATTATAAGCCACAGCCCTCGGGCAGCAGCATCACAGCACGTCAAACTATTTATACTCTCTCCTGCTTGTGCACATTTCCCTTTCCTTTGCCACTGCATCCCATCGCATGTCACTTACTCAGCCTTCATTTGGATTATCTGTCTGCTTTGGGGTTTACACCCACAGTATGCAGTGGAAATCTGTGCGTTTTACATTAAGCCTAAAATGTAATGGAAGCTAAAGAGATGTGCATGAAAATAACTGCCACAGAAAGATGTATTTGCGGTGCAAGGTAACTGACGTTCGGGAAGAGGGAGTAACAATGCATTAAAAGCCCAGTCTGGCTCATTTTTGACTGGAATTTAGAGGTGTGGAATTACTTTATGGACATAATAAATGTGGGATGTGGGAAATTTGACATATTTGCACATATAAAATATAAGTGAAGGGTTTGTCTTATATTTGGGACATTAGACTTGTGTGTGCATCTTTGCTGATTTAAAATACGGGAATGGTTTGCATCTGTGTTTACAAACATTAGTAAAGTAGGAAAAATTAAAATCATCAGGAGACCATAACTATAATTATTAATACAATATGTTGTTATCTAGTGTTGTGTGTAGTACAAAACACCTTATCGATAAAGTAGATTTGTATAGTCATGCACCTTTAAATTGTGTGGTACATTACTAGAGATGTGCATGTATTGATGGATTTCTTCTTCACTGAGGCCCTTGGAATTATACCAATATGAAACTATGTGAGGAAGTCTTTATGCCTTCATCTGTGATGTGGCTTCACATTCCATCTGCTCCCTTTGCTGTATTTGATTAAACCCCACAATGCACCATTATCAAGAACTGGATTTGACTTGAACATGTGTTATTTCTATTTCAATTTAATAGAAAACTGTTCATCCAACACATAAACCATAAAGTACTGCAAAATGTCAGACTTTATCATGCAACCATCATCAAATTACACTCAATTGTAGGCAAACGTAGGGTTGTTACTATTTTAGGATTTAGCTTGACCGAGAACGCCACCTAGCGGCTATTACATGCCTTACCTCCAAGAAGATACATTCAATTGGAACTAATTTATCCCTAACTCTAGTCCCTAACGTTGATTATGTAAAATGCTACAGTACTAAAAAGCTGTGCTTCTTTATTCAGATTTTTGTGTGTTGTATTGTATTGCTTGTTTTCAGATCAACTCTCAAAAAAAGGATGCCATCTTTAGCAAACGTTTAGTGTCAAACAGTCATATTTGTGGAAATTATTTAGAAAAAAAAGTGAAATAGACGAAGCTGGGTAATTTGGTGACTCTCTTAGAGATAGGGTGAGAAGCTCAGTCATCCGTGAGGAACTGGGAGTAGAGCCGAGATTATATCTCCACCCTGACCTGGGAAGGCCTCGGGATCCCCCAGTCAGGGCTGGCTAATGTGGCTCGTGAAGGGGAAGGTTGGGGTCCCCTGCTGGACCTGCTGACCACGGATAAGCGGATGACTATGGATGGATGATGGATAATTTGACCAGTTCCCCCCCAAAAGCCACAGAGTAAATGTGGTTTGTAGTAATTTGATACATTGGACATTTGTGAAAAGGAATGGTTTGATATTTTAGGAAATACACTTGAAGATACGCACATTCTTTCTTACTGAGAGTTAGAGCCAGGCTAGCTGTTTCTACCCATCTTTCCATTCTTTAAGGTGCGCTATGTTAGCCAGCTGCTGGTGGTAGCTTTATAATTAGTGTACAGATATTAGTGGTATGAATCTTGTCATCTATTTTGCACAATAGTATTCCCTAAAATAATATCCCAAACTATTTATTTAAGAATAGGCACAACACATATCAATATGAAGTAAAATGGGCTTCTGGCTGAATGAATTTTGTGTTGAAGATGAATTCTTTTCTCAACAAGACGTTGCATTTAAAATGACACATCCTTTTTAAAGAAGAATTCCGGTCAATTTTAACACGTGGCTCTGTTGTTTGGAAATTTGGAGTGCTTTGAGTAATCAGAAAAATAAAAACAATCGGTGCTGCCTGTGCCGTGTAATCCTCCTACTAGAGTTGGCACCCAACAGGCTTAAACAGGGCAAGTTTTAAACTTGTTTTAACTTTTTTTTTCTAAACATGTTCAAAATGTCATTGCAAGTGCCTACCCATGTACAGTGATTCCTTCCAGGTGAACACAGCAAATTTGACTGCAGTAGATGTAGATGATAGAAAGGCATAACAATTGTGTTAATTCAGCGAGTGCACATACCTCTGTTTATTGTCCTGTTTTCCGGTGAAGTAGGAATTACTGCACATGTTTAGAGGCTTAAAACACGTTTAACACTTGCCCTATTTAAGCCTGTTGGGTGCTAACTGTAGCAGGAGGATAACTCGGTGTAGGCAGCACCGATTGTTTAAATTTTTCTCTCTACTGATAGCACTCCCAATTACCAAACAACAGAGCTACGTGTTGAAATTGACTGGAATTCACATTTAAGAGTGTAGTAACTTGTGCAACCCTACATTAACTCCGGTTTTTATTCTAGTAGGGCATTGTAAGGTACTCTGGGCTCCTCCTGGGTAACGAAAACCAGCACTTTTGCAAGGTATGTGCTGAGCGTGCCGTAGCGGCGAAGCCTCAGCTCCAGAGACAGCTCAAAGTCCTGTGGCTGGTTGATGAGCTTTGCCACCGACATCACGCCGCCGGTGGGAACTTGCTCCGTCTTGAAGAAACCGCCTTCGTTGCCAGAGGTGATAACAATCTGGATATCATCGCCGGCCACGGTGTGGGAGGGGCCCATACGGAAGATGTTGGTGAGGACGGGAATGTTGGTGGGGAAGGTGAGGTAGTAGTAGGTTATTCTCAGGGGCAGGGCAGGGCAATCGACAGAGTCATTGCAAAGCAAGCGTTCACATCGACTGCAAAGAAAGAAGAGTGGGGGGCAGGGCAGAACGGGACAAGACAGAACAAAACAGGCACAAAGAGAAGGAGAGAGAAAGAGACCGGGTGTGAATTTATTTTGCCGTGCATTTCATGCAGTGGAAGAAACATCAGTCTCTGCAGCAAAATACTTCACAGGCCAGTGTGGGATCATGCAAAAAGTTATGTCAATGATGCCTGAATAGGTCATACACAGCCTCTACTGTAACTGAGTTAATGGGAAAAAAAATATCTGTATGCATTTCATCATTCTGAAACAACATGCTACAGCCCATCATTTTCTGACGTCATTCCAGCATTGAGCATACTGGACATGCAGAGCCTTGAATAACACATAAATAGGGGGGGGGGGTTGAAAGGCTTGACATTGTCTACTAGCTCTTGGTAGGATGACCATTCAGACTTGACTGTAAGGAATGTGGATCTTGCTCTATGAGTGTTTATGTGTGTGAGGTTTTATGTTGATGATGTATTATTAATGTCTGTCTATTCATTATCATTTTGCTATAAGCGTAGAGGACAAATTTACGTGTATGTCAGCTAACAAATGTTTTGGAAAAATGAGTACAGAATCCAGATACTCACTTCTCTCCAACACGACGGTAGTTATTTGGACACTCGAAGAGCAGGCATCTGAATCCTCCCTGCACATTAAAGCAGCTCTGATTCACTGTGCATGTGTGCGTTCCCGTCAAGCATTCATCAATATCTGTGAGCACAAAGACAAAAAAATGTGATTTCAAAACAGCCACAAAAAATGAGTTTTATCAAAATTGACATAACACTTCACATGTAGGATAGCTTACCCTGGCAGCTGCGCCCATTCGGTGCCAATGTGTAGCCACTGACAGGACAGGAACAGTGGAAGCTGCCAGGGGTGTTGTGACAGCGATAGGTGCAAATATGACCTCCAGTGGGCAGGGCACACTCATCTATATCTAAAAATGTGACAAGACAGATACAAACTAGTCAAACCAGAGATTCAATTTAAGAAATGTATATATTGTAACTGCTTATGATTGATTTGTTTTATATATATATAACACAGTTTTCTATATTGTTTGCTGCTTACACATGAGCTGAGTCTTCATATTAACACATTAGTATATTCAAGGTCAAAAGCACCATAGCAACCAGAACATGCTATATACAGGACTAATTTCCTTTCTCTTTAAAATATGTTTCCACAATATACTACTGTATCTGTTAAAAAGGTTCCATTTTACCTTCACAAGTCATGCCATCTATGTCACTGAGCTGGTAGCCGCGGCGACAGTAACACTGGTAGGAGCCGTACACATTGGCACACTCTTGACTGCATGGGTTGCTCCCACACTCATTTAAATCTGTGCAGAGAAAAGATGATTACAGACCATTATGAGCTCTGTCCTAGTAGTTTACTAACAGCTACACCTAGTGATCACAAGAATAACTACCATGCACCTGCAGAGAGGTGGATTCTCTTCCGTTCATTTCAATATGGACAACATAACAGTTGTTTTCAAAGTTACGCAACAGGATAAGGAGAATGGGCCTAAATATAACAGACTTTGAAAAAAATCGTGATGTACGGTAAGTTCCCTTGAGGGTGGATGTTTTCCAAAGGTGTCTACCATTTGTAAGTTACCAGTTGCTAGTTTTACCAGAATGGCTGGTAAAATGCAGAAGTGTATTATTTAAGTCAGACATTGAATCTAACTCTTGATAGATATTGTTAGACTGTGAAATCCCCTGGGACATCAATGGAAATAAACCTGGGTTTTTATAGTTCTATCCTTGGCAAAGTCTGATTCATGTCTTCAGCTGTCCTGTCACAAATAAAGGCCCACCTGTTGAGGAGTAAACCTTACTATATGGGTCAGCCTGATACATTATACTTTACAAATATTAAAATTAGAATGTTATAAATTAACCAATAAAACCAAAACAACTTGATGCCATTGAAGGTAGTAGAACAGATGTGTCAGTTGAAATCAACAAAAACGGGTTGTCCAACTCAGAGCCGATCAGGAGTTTCTAATGTTTTAGTCACTGGGAATATATGTAGTATCTCCTACAGGGTACACTACACATTCTGCATAAAAAGTTGCTATTTAGATGGTTGGATAGTCTTACCGTCACAATTCCTGCCGTCAGCGGCTAGCTTGAAGCCGGTGGTGCAGCTACATTGGTAGGATCCCAGAGTGTTCTCACATTTATGAGCACACAGGCGGCCAGGGTAGTGCCTGCATTCATTAATATCTAAAGACACACAAAGTCCAAATTAGACAAAAATTCTCTTTTACAGATTAAAAATACACATTTTGACCAGTACTAGTAGATATACAGTATATCTGTTCTGTTTAAATGGAGACAATACACTCAGATTAAGATACTTATATAAGAACGTCAGGCAAGATTGACCAGCTGCTTACCCTCACAAACCCGACTAATGCTGTTGAAGATGTAGCCAGTCTCACACTCACAGCGGTAGGAGCCTATCATGTTGATGCAACCGTGACCTGTGCAGACCTTTTCAGGGCCCTTACACTCATCAATATCTGCAGAGGGGCATGCGAAGAACAAAGAACACCATGATATGCACCTAAGGTAGGTTATTAACACTGTAGTCTGGCTTTGCCAGACCTTCCTCCACAGCGCTGCGGTGGAGGGTCTGGTTAGTCCACACAGCATTCTAGGATGGGAGAAAAACGTCCTCTGGTTTATTTACATTGCTTTAAACTACCCCCAATCTGGTTGGGCGGCGCTAAGCACAGGGAAAAGCCATGTTGCTGCTGCAAAATAGCCTCCGGAAAGAACTTAATTTGATGGAACATGTGTACGTTCAAAAATAGTTTTAGTCGTGTAACGGAAAACTAACATTGGGCAGATAGTCTAGCTAGCTGTCTCGATGTACCCTGCAGATTTTTGAGGAGCAGTTAACCATAGTCCTCAAAAAATCCAAATTCCAACACAAACAAAATAGAAGGTAACGGACATTCAGCTGAATAGAGAGTGAAATCCAGCGGAATTTCCCACTGCAACAGAGCAATCCCAGAAGTGGAACGTTGTGTCTATAGACTAGTAACAGTGTTCCCTAGGAATGGGGATTTTTTCAGCCATACCAACACAACGTGTGCCCTCTTCATTGAGGTGGTATCCTCGACCACAGTTAACAGAGTTCCTCTGGCAGACGAACGAACCAACTGTGTTGATGCAGATCTGCCCGCGGTGACATGGGCCCATCTGGCTGACACATTCATTGATATCTGAAAAGGCGGACACAGATGACATTGTTAAATCTTGAAAAGATTTTTATGATCTATCTTTTAACACTGAAAATACAGTTACTTAAATGTAAACTTTGGCCTAAAGGTGGCTTTAGACAAAGCCCATTAAGTCATTACAACTGTCATGACATCTGGCACGTCCTAAACATGAATGAGATTAACTGCTCTGTGTTTACCTATAACTCTCACTGTCATTACAGATCCAGCCACTCTCTACTGCCCTAAAGTAAGCCCTTTCCCGCCATTCCCCACCCAATCCCTGATTACCTCTGCCCACTTACTCACCTGCTCCCAATTTCCCTGATTAGTCTTGCATTATTTACCAGTCCATCTCTTTTCCAGATTGTAGTGTGCATCCGCCTAGCTTTCCGGTGTTAATCTGCCTATTTATTCATAGGTAGTTATTCACAGTTAATGACTAAATCACCTAGAATATACATGTGAAATATTTTCTTTCAGTTGTTGTTAAAGGCTCAGTAAGTGACTTGAAATTGTCACTATATGCAGACGGCGCACATTAGACAGCTAATCTGTAACAACATCGGGCTCCTCTGCCTCCCTCTAGTGCTCTTAATGGCATTTGCAAGTTTCCAACCTAGTGTCGATCAAGACCCGTGAACTGCGGTCAAACTGTAAAACTAGGCAGCGCTCATCAAATATAAATCAAGTCAATGTTACTACATTGCCTATTTCTCGCCTAGGCTCTGATTGGTTGTTTTTCTTTTACCATCCCGAGCACGAGGAGGAGGCAGAACAACATGATTTTTTGTTGACGGATGATTTGATTCATGCAGCACTGTCAGGATATAGTGACAGTTTCAGCAAATGTGACAAAAGTTTTACCAACTGTAACTTTAAGGGCTGTTTAAGTAGCGCTTACCAATGCAGTTGCCGAGGGCATCCTGGATAAAGCCTGGACCACATTTGACATTTGGGAGACAACGGAACGAACCCTGTGTGTTTTGGCACTCAAACTCTGGGCCACAGTTATGGATGCCACTCTCACACTCGTCAATATCTGAAAGAAATCACAGGAAAGTTGCCATTAAAAAAGCTGCATATACCTCAACACATAGGAACACAGTCAAATATGCAAAGTAAGCACATTGGCATTGACCTTTGCAGTTGTTGTTGTCAGTGAGTTCATAGCCAGTCCCACAGCTGACCTCTCTCTGGCAACGGAATGAGCCCTCTGTGTTGATACAACGCTCTCCTCCCCGACAGTTGCTGGCTCCCAGCAAACACTCGTTGATATCTGAGAGTGTGTGAAAGCAGAGGTTCTCTTATTGTGCTGATTTTCCCTGACATCTAATTTCTTCTGTCACACAAATGGAAACCTTCAATGTTTAAGAGACAGGACGAGTATTACCTACCCTCACAGCTCTTCCCGTCTGGCTTGAGTTTGTAGCCTTTGAAACAGGAACAAGTGCCATTTCCCACACAGTTATGAGCACATTTCCCTGTAATAGAAACAAACACGTTGATAATTGATCACTTCATTTGCAAGATTAAATGTTAGGAGAACTTGTTCATTGACTTCATATACCATACCTTTGCACTGATCACTTAATACTGAATTGTTTCCATTGTCATTGGTTTCATCTTTGTTTGGTACTGCATGAGAGAACAAAACACATCTTAACACCTTACATCTCTATCTAAGACCATTACAAATGTTGCAAGTTTGTTCCCAGTGCTGACACTGAAGATTACTTTCATTATTAATTAAACTGCTGTTAACTTTCTTAATGAAGTAAATATTTTGGGCTATTAAATGCCAGAAAATAGAATAAAGTGCCCATTGCAATTTCCTAAAGGCCAAGGTGACATTTTTAAATGTCTTGTTCTGTCTGTCAATCAGTCCAAACCCCAAATGTACTCAATTTACTATTCAACAGGACAAATAAAAAAACACAAATCCTCACAACTTGAAAGTTGGAACTATAAAATCAAGAAAAAAAATGTTTTGCTGGATTGCCTATGACAAATGTTTATGATATATGTGAGTAACACACTAGTCCGTGTTTACCTCCCTTGAAAGCAGTGACTAAAAAGCAATGACCACACAAATCCATCAGGGGGCAGTGTGGGCTCATGTTTGACAACACAGTGGCTCTGAGTTTTACATATTATTCTTCATTGTTATGCTCATCTTCCAATATTTTTTAGATATTTAATGTGTTTGGGCACAGTGCTATTTGTTTTTTTACCATAATGTTAGTTAGTTAGTTAGTAAGTTGGTAAGACAGTTAGTAGCCTATTTTGATGCAAACTATCTTTGCATTTTTTTCACTCACATTCAGTTTTTTCTCTGGGTGTGGTCTGGTTGTCTGGGGCTCCATCCATGCAGCAGGCCCGGGACACAAGGCCACACTGGTAGCCCACGGACAGGTTGTGGTCACAGGGCAGGCCCTGCTCCTGCGTCGCCTTCCCCAGAAGACAACAGTCACAGCACATCTACAGCACACGGAGTAGAATACAACAGAATAACCTTTGGTGAATAATGCAGACTTAGGAGAGAAAAACTAGTGTCACACATGTCATAGATAAGTATTAACCCCCACCCTGATGTAGCAGAGGAAGTGAAACCAAAAAGGAAATAGTGGGATAATGTTAGTTGGTTAAATACTGGAGGTAGATGAAACAGGCTTTTACACTGACAAGTGAGAAGGATGCAATTGACAGATCAACCAGACAGAAAAAAAGAAGGCTGATTAAAAAGACATGCCAACTGACTGGCTTCAGACAGACAAATGAAAAGCAGTAAGTCAGCAAGACGGACAGACAGACAGTGATGAGATGACATCATCCCCTCTGGCTGAAGCATGCTTAATCAATCATTATGGCAGCCTAGTAATGTCAGTCGGCATAGGGGATGAAAGGAGCAGGGTGGGGGGGATGCGTGTGTTTTAGTTTTAGTTCGGGCAATGAGGTTACATGCGTGAACTGTAACCATGTGTGGTGTATTTGTGTATTAATGGTAATAGCACAACAGAACACATGTCACAAGTCTTTCAAATAAGACACCTCTATATAGGTACGTATATATTTGTTAACTCCTACTCCCCTTGTCTGTGTGTGTTTTCTTCTGTGGCCTTGACTCTGTCCCAAAACCCTCTGTACACTATTTGCCATGCACCGATCAACAGAGGGACAAGGTTAGCAACTATAGTAGCCTAACTATTTAGCCAGATATTTCCCTCAGGACAGCTGGGTGTGTAAATAAGTAACAAAACAAGTTCAACAAATCAACTTAAAGGTGATAGTATGTCAGTGTCATGTGTACAGGAAAAAAAAAGACATGACCGGTGGCTCTGTAAACTCGACCGTAGATCATCTGTGTCAGGTGCTCTTGAAAAACAGGATAAACAGGAAGGCAATCCGGACATTCCCAAAAAATGACAACGATGAAGGAAAAATGAAAAAAAAGGCTATTGTAGTTTTTACCACTACAGCTAATCCAATAAAGCCATTCATTTCCTTCCTCAGGGTTATAATTTGTTACTATACTTTGGAGTGCCTGGACAGCCTTTCTGTTTATCATGGCCAAAAGATGAGTTAAAAAAACTTGCATTACAACATGTATTGATCCAATGTATTGACTTTTTTGCTTTTTTAAGAGAGTTAGATTGCTAGCAGATTGACACCAGACGTCTGTGCTTTAAGTATCAAGCTGGAGCCATGAGACAGTTTGATTTCTCAGGCCAACTGGGGGAAGAACCTAAAAAGGTAGAATCACATTACCACATCTCCACAGCACTTTGCCACTGCTGGATGGTCTGGAGTATAGTCTGGCTGCCCCCCTTCCTATCTATGTATCTATTTAGGAATAGGGGGCAAAAACACGATGGCTTGTTTGTATTTCTTTAAATCAATCACAACCGTCTAAGACGCAGATGCAGCAATAATAATAATAATAATAATTTATACTGTTTATTGATCCTCAGTGGGGAAATTACAATTTACACTTGGTTTTGTTTTTAAATCCCTACACAATGGAGAGATGTCAGAGTGACTAGGCTGCAGGTGCTGGACTAGCGCCCTGGGCGGATGGGGTACAGTGCCTTGCTCTAGGGCACCTGGCAGAACCCAGGAGGTGAACTGGCATCTCTCCAGCTACCAATCCACACTCTGTACTTTGTTCCGGACTAATTCCCTGACCTAACTCCCTTTGGACCGAGCTACTGCCAACCATCTACCCATTCAGCAACAGTGGATAAAGTGGAAGGGGCGTGGCTGGAAGTCAGGATTTATCCCAGCACCATACCTCCATTAAACCAGACTAGTTCCAAGGTAACACAATCAATATACCAGCATCTCTAAAGCTCACATATTAATATTTTACCTTGTTTGTTTACAGGTTGTGGTTTTAAGTGAAATGATGTGCTAAACTCTTGCAGGGACTTCATGATCTCTCTCGGCTGGTCTCATGACGACTACACTTTAGGAAGCTACTTTGCCAAGACATAGTCATGCACATACAACTGGAAAACCACAAATTTCCACTTGTACACTTTGGCTTTTGTAAACAAAAGACAGACACTGTAATGTTGTAAACCTTAGAGGTGCTGGTAGGCGGACTTTTTTTTTTCTTCTTTTTTTTTTTACCTTAGGCTAGCTGCTTCCCTCTGAGTCTTAATGCTAAGCTAACCGTTTTCTGGCTGTAGCTCCAAAAATATCACACAGACATGGCGGTGGCATCAATCTGCTTATCTAACTCTCAGCAAGCATTTCTGTAATGGACTATTGTTATTATTGTTAGGATTATACGTTCTCGGTTTCTGTCCTAAGTTTACAGAAACACTAAGGGTTAAAGGTGAGGACTGATTTTAATTTCTTGTTACAAAACATTACATGTCATTTAGCTGACGCGTTTATTCAAAGCGACTTACAATTGCTATATACAGAGGTTGCACGCTTCTGGAGCAGCTAGGGACACACTCCTCTTGCTCAGGGACACGTTGGTTGATGTATAGCAGTGGGAATCAAACCCTGCTCTCCCACACCAAAGGCATGTGTCATATCCACTCATCATGACACCCCGTTACACAATGTAAACCTTTTGATACTGCATGCTGACTGTTTACTGGTTACTTAAACATTATTTTATCCAGAAAGAGTAGGTGAAGCCATCTTCTTCTCACACATTTTTTTTCTTTTCTTATTTAACTCACCTGGGCACATTTAGGTATGAGCACTTTACATTCGATCAAGTAAAGACAAGCTGTCCCACTGACAATTATCTCATCCTGTTCAGTAGATGCACCCACTTGCTACCCCTCCTTTTTCATTTTGCCAAGCATTTATCTTCATGATGTGCTGATGTGTAGATTAGGTTGTGAAAATACAGAGGCACACTGAGGTTTGGGCTGAAGGAATAAAAAGGCTGAAAAGTGCTTGGACGTGAGCCCGCGGAAGATTCTAGAGTCAGAGTCTGAATTTATAATCTATCTGACAGCAACAAGCTCCATACCTCCCTGGAGTGACATGCCTCATCCTGTTCACAGCGCACACACACACAGAGACAAAGACACACACAAATGCACACCATCCATCTCATCAATCATTTGCCTCTAAACTGGCTGTCCAGCAGAGTGATATATTATACATTGATTGAGTAGAGGAAGATTTTTGGTGCACACTGTGGTTTAATTTACTCTTTTTGTCTCTATTCACAGTATTTTCAGCTAGTAAGGCACACACACACACACACACACACATACACATTTACATGTGTACAGTATGTGCACATACAGGTACAAACACACCTTTGTAGTCTTGGTCTCGCAGGTGTTGGTGAATAAAGATTCACAGGCTCCTTGGCCTTTGGCCACGTTGATACCAGTGGTGCACATGTTATCCTCAAGCACTGTTACACAGCACTGCTCCTGCACTGTCCTGTCAGCAAGAAAAAACACAAAACACAGGTGCTGCATTTATTCTCAGCTCTATCAATAATCTCCTCACTGCAGTACAACTCTGCCTACGAGTTCAGCCCATTAAAATTAGCCTGAGGCAAGCCTGACGGGAATCTCAGAGTTGTCACGCTAAAAATGCGTGGATAAGTGCATGGGTTGAGTAAGTCCTCTGTGGATTCTAAGGAAGGCATTGGATGTTTATTGTGTTTTGCAATGCTGACATTACTAGAGTTGAACTAGGTTGAGCAGCACTCCCAAGACCATTTTCTGTTGTTTAACCATCATTGCAGTCCTGTGAAATGAATCTTAGTATAATATCACTAAAAGCTGGTCCCTTTAGACAAGAATGCTGTGGGTTCTGAGAATGGTGAAAAGTTGCACGCTAATTGTGTTACTAACGGTTGCCAGTACATACAGTTTGCTTGGGGTAAATAACATCACCAGGACAGGATTGCACCACAATTTCCTTAGAAAACAGTGATGAAATGTTACAGATTTCAAACATTAAGTGAGAAACAAGTTGTACGCCAGCCAACCTTGACCTCTGAGCTCTGTGCAAATGAGGTTCATTAAATACAAGTATATCTCTACAGGGATCAATACAATACTGTATATTACTATGATGGCTGATTAGATGTCAAAAGCAATATTTGAAATAACCACAGCCCCTGTCAGGAGACCAGTATTAACAGTTACCTAATGGTTCTGTTTGATCAGATTTTTATTGCATTGTCTAGCATTTGCTGTCTGTTAGTGTAGACCAGTCAGTTAAGAGTGGGTGTCTCGATAACTGTCTCACAGCAATTTTACAAGACAGAAAGCACAAAACGCCCCCCCCCCCTCACCTCACCTCTCCTCTCTCCTCCCAACCAGCCTCTTGATCAACTCTTACCAGAAATCTCTTTCCAAATAAACTAGCGTAGATCTCAAATTCACTTCAAGGCGCACACCTCCTCTACAGAACCTTTTAAGGGCACAGTTGTGCTCCTGTTTTTCTTTTCTCTTCTCTTCTCTCCCCTCTTTTTCTTTCATACTGTTTCCCCCCCTTTGGTGTGTGAAGAAATTGTTCAGATTTTCTGTTATTGCCTCTCTCCATCCTCCCTCTATGTCCCGTTTCACCTCTAAGGTATTTCCTGGGTTATGAAACAGCCCCTCTTCTGACCCCCCCTCACCCCTTTTCCACCCTGCTCCCCCACAAACCTCTGCCCTTTTCCTTTCTTCCCCATACACTATAATTTAGACAAATTTAGGATTACTTAGGGTGGTTATGGTAAATGTGTTTGCCATCAGTGTGTTCACAGCAGCAGATCTCCCTGGCTTATAGGCCCTGAACCTGTGGCAGCACACCCTCTAGGGTTACCAGCAGACCTGTTATTATCCCATCACTATTAGTGTTTCCTGCCCTCATGTGAAGTGAATAATGTGCCCGGAGATTTACGGGAGTAAGGTAAAGCAATTTCATAGGCCTACAGACATCCCATACATGGTACAGGCCAAATCCCTTGGGGCCAATACTGCAGGAGCTCAGATAGAAAATGTAAAGATTATGCAAAAGGGGGCAAGAGTGAATGACTTGTGAATCTGAATAGGCCCCTAGCCAACCAACCATAAACCTTATGGTGTGTAGATTTGCAATCAGTGAGAGCAAAAGTAGCAGATAGAGGCTGCTCACCTGCATGTGTTTGACCCAGAGATGAGAGGGAGGGACGCACACTCTTCGTTATCATTGCCGTGCTTCTGGCCATCTCTACAGCAGTCCTCGATGGAGATCTGCTCCACTCCTACAAACATTAAAGAAACAACACAAGCTGAGTCTATGTGAACAGGTGCAAAGGTGCACATCCCATTCAATGTGCACTGTCAGAGGGACATTTTCATATCTAGTTATTGTCTGGTTTGGTCCAGTGGGGACCCCCACCAACATAATCCCTGCTGGAGATAGAGCCCAGATGGAGTACTGCTGCCTGTGCACCTGTCTGCACATCTACAAGGAGGTTACTACACTTGCTTGAGGGTAGTTTTGAACCCTTTAAGCTGTTCATGATTAAACAGAATTGTTTGAAATGATTTAAGTTTTCTTTTATGATGTTAAGCATTATTTCTTAGACAAACATTTTCTTTTGGCAAAAATAAAAGTGATTAATGCTGATTAAAAAAGGGTTGATGATAATTAAATTTGGAAATCTAACCTGAACAAAAAAGGATATTGCCATTATCCTCTAAAGATGAAAAAAAAAAAATCTAAATCTCACTGGCTATTTGAATTGATCGTAGGTCTTTTTTTTCTTCCAGAAACAATAAATGATGGATATGTTGTTGGATTTTTTATTACTGGAGCACACCCATCTCTGTGGTGATCTAGCTGTTTATTCATGTGGATTAGAGAGCGAGGAATGCCTCGACTCTGTAAACAATCAGCTGTCCCAATCACATCAAGCACATTCATTTGCCTGTGGTTTGTGTGATCTGCCAAACGTGAAATAGCTTTGGCACATCAGCTCCTTGGACTATTTTCTTTTGCCCTCGGCTCAAACCAGGATGAGTGCGCCGTATTGTTATTAACAGCAAGTCCTCCGAGATAAAAAAGCAAAAACAAACACACCATGAAATCCATTTTGTTGAGCAATTGTAATATAATATGGGTTGTTGCTGGTTAGTGATTGAATGCTCGGAATTTTTTGAAATAGTGATTGTGAAATGCACCGGAAAAAAATCCATCTGTTTGAGACACAGCGTCTGCCGTGACCAGTCTGGCAAGAGTCAACAACCTCAGTTAATGAGTTAGATGACGTTGGGAGGACAAGTGTCTGGAATAGCAGTCCTCAGTTTTATAGATTTGCTGCTTTCTCCCAGAGGTGCAGGAGATATTTTATTATAACCAGTAAATCAGATATGAAGCACAAGCAGGAATAGTCATCATCAAAAACAGTTTTCTGCATTGATACACGTTGTAATAACACAATCTTAGCATTACAATAAAGCGCTCAACTCTTCTGAACAGTTTGCAGCCTTGTGTAAACCCAGTTCTGCCGCCCAGCACTAAGTAGGGGCAAGATAGAACAATGACTGAGAGTTTCTTATAATCAACATTTGTGTTTTTTTCAAATGCAGGAATATCCCCGGTGTAGGCATCAGAAAAACAAAGCACAGAATTAAAACATCTTGACCATTGCTACTGCAGAAAGGATGGTTAAGCCGGCAGACGGGAATGAATATGGACAGGGGATTTATTACTAGGCAGCCACATTAGCTGACTCACTACTGACTTCTGGAAGTCTGGCAAATCCCAGAATCCTCTGGCCAATAAACCTTGTAGCAGCTGGATGAAATGAGATGGCATTTTAAAAGCTTTTTACATGGGCCCACCAAGTGGGCCCTCTCATAGTTTATTTATCCCTGTCTCCGAATGTTGAAGACTTCTGTCTGTTTGCAAAGTAACACCAAGATATTCCAATGAGACAATACATTTAGCTAACAAAAATAT
Source organism: Etheostoma cragini (assembly GCF_013103735.1). NCBI lineage: Eukaryota > Metazoa > Chordata > Actinopteri > Perciformes > Percidae > Etheostoma > Etheostoma cragini. The sequence goes on from NC_048414.1 coordinate 16,621,474, forward strand.
AATTTGGATATAAATGTACACTGAGTGCCATTAAGGCCTTATAGAAAGATGTCAAATACTCTTGTATTGAAGTATACAGTTTGTCTGTATTAAATGACACTTGGTCTCATACTGTAACAGCTCACACTGCTCTGTCCTGGAGATTTCTACCACAGTAGCACTCTGCTGATAACTAACTCTAACCCACAAGGCATCACAGAGTCATTCCAACGCCACCACTGTCTGCTTCTCTAGCAAACCTAAATTGAAATACCAGGAGCGCCTTAAAACTGTGTGGTGCTGTTTTATCAAAGGAGGTAAACCAGGCGCAGCCGTGCTCTGGCCTAGATGCAGTCTGCCACAGTTCTCTGTCTCTGTGATGCATTGTCTGTCTGGACAGGGCTGATTTCCATCTTGGATAGCAGTGCTGGTTGTGAGGGCCATTCTTTCTTGGCAGAGCAGCACATGGCTTGCCTGCGTCTAGACGCCTCATGTAAACACGGCTTAATGAGCCCACTGGTGGAGCTCCGCCCAGGCAGAGTAGTTAGTCTTATTCAGACATCACAACAGCAGTGAGCATCTCTTTCACAGGCTGCACTTGAGTCTCTTATTTGGAGTTTTTTGTCAATCTCAGTGATATAAAAAAGACTTTGTCAAGGAACGTAGATGTTTTTCACTCTATATGTCTATCTATCTATCTATCTATCTATCTATCTATCTGAATTTAACTCCAAATGGATCCATGACACCAACCCCTTCAAAGAAAAAGTGAAGTGGCCCTGCTGACTGTGAAAGTTGCCCCATATGTGACCAGGGCACCATGTACTTTTGGATCTGTATAAATCCCACTCCTCTGTGCGGACCACCCTGTCCACGTGAGACACTGGTCGTTCTGACATAGCATCACAACACTTGGCCTTTGACTTACAGGGCAGAACAACTCTTACATACAACTTTGGCAAAACTGTATTTAAATGTGACATCTTTATGTATCACTTCATGGATCAAGTTGCACGTAGGTTAAAGCCTAAACAAAATGCAATGAATGAAAGAAAGTTAAAGACAGTTTACTTTTTGATATGACATTTTCAACTTTTATAAATATGTAGCCTCTGGATTTCTGTCCTACCCAAGGCAGTGTGCAAAGAGTTAGACATAACTTTACATAACACTTAATATCATTAACTACATTGTAAGTTGAAAGGGAAAACAATAGAAACAGAAAACCTTCCAAAGCAGTTATCATGGTCTTTAGTTATATATAGCCTATACAATTTTAGCCCTACTTCATTTCAATACAAACCTACGACACTTTGATGCACCCAGCTTTGTGAACTGTGCTTTCATCACATGCCCCAACTAGTCCTGTGGCAAATTCATCACCTCCCAGGGTCTCACTCTTTGCTTATCACCACTTGCATTCTTATTGTAAATACCTTCACAACACCATGTAAAAAAAAAGTAATGGCATATCGTATTATCCACCCACATTAGCATCAAACAGCCGCCTATAACATTCTTTGGCTTGGTGTGGTTTATCTCAATTAAAAGTCGTCACGTAGTCAGGATCTTTACAGAAAGGTAACTTACCTTGGCCAAGGAGAAGTCCGAACAGAGAGCAGAGCAGCACTACGCACGGAGCCATTGAATGAGAAAGAGAGATTCAGGGGAAATGAAAGGGGTCCGACAGCTTTGAGCTTGCCTATGCTCGTTTTCTCTGCAGAATGTGTAAATAAACAGCAGAGCTCCTTTAAACACGCAGGAGCCAGTCCGCGGGAAAGACGTAGATGGGATGGAGCTGAGTGACTGGAGGAATGAGCGTCCAATTATGACAGTGCGAGGGGCGGGCTGGGGCCACAGACAGCGACTCATTACTAATCAGTATGAACTCACTATTAAAGCCATTCAACGTAAACTCATTTACAGAATATTACAAATCAAAAAGATAAGTTCGCTATTGAGAATTACATACTGGTTATGGGCAAGACAAGATTATTTATGAAGCACATTTAAGCATCCATCCAAAGTGCTTCAAATAAAATGTTAGTTTAGAATGAGTGAGTTTTTATGTAATTATTACTATATTGGGGAACTTGGCCTATCCTTTTAAAAGGTTTTATATAATTGACGCCAGTAGGCCTGTAAGACCTGAAATATAGGGAGATGTGGGCTGACTGCCTACAGGAGGAATGGTAAGTGACTTCAGGCTACTGTGCTGCAAGTTATTCATGCACACATGGAAACTGTCTTCCCATCAATAACAAAGTAGACTTTTTCTGTCTGTGACTAATGAGTGTACTGATTACTCAACATCTGGAGCCGGTTTTGGGGTAACTTGAAAATATCTTGTGGCTATGTCCAGTCCGTAAGCCTCGAAACCTTTTGGACATCTCTAGAGGAAATTGTCATTGCCTGCAAATAACTATACTTATTCACTGCTACATTTGAGTTTGCAGAAAGATGACATAAAAAAAACGTATCTGCACAGTGGTATTTAAGGTTCCCGTAGGCTAACTACTGGGCCTATGTGTATTTTACTTAACTTCACAGCTGTATCAAAGAAAATGTGACATTTTTCCTCAAAGTTAATGAATTAAAGCATTTGCAGCAGTGCCAATGATGTGGGCGCACTGTCAGCCAACGGGATCCTGAACTGTGGGAAGGAGCAGGGTATAAACAAGCCACACACACATGCATGCACATACACGCACAAGTCTACCGGAATTGGCAAGGAGAGGAGAAATAATTGCTAGACTGTGTTATAAACATTTTGTACCAACTAAAGCCTTCTGCAAATTCAATCAGTCTGCTGACTCTGGGCATGGTGACAGAGAGAGGTTAAATGATCTTCTAATCAGAGCCACATGTCTCCACCACCAGTCTAGCCTTTCTAGAAACATCTACAAGGACTTGATATCAGGACACCACAGGCATACAGGAAAGCCCACAAGTAAATGGCAGCTATAAATGGTAACTGTGCTGTTTAAGAGTAGTGTGTGACAAGTCACGTCTCAATCTCTGCTCTACAGTCCAATATAGTCTACATTTCTGTTGCACTGTCAACAATCTTCCTATAAAACCACATTTTAAGAGACCACACCAGCAATGCTTGCTTTACGCATATTACCAGAAACGTGTCACCAATGATTTCACTACATAGTACCACTATTGCAGAGCTGTCTTAGGGTATGGAGTGGGAATTTAAGTTTAAATGTCACGTTATTTATCTTCCTTAATCAGAAAATACAACTGCCTTTTTCAATGTAGTTATCTAGTATTCATTTTTTTTCACAATAAAATCCATTAAGAAAATAACATCCCCCTATGGTTTTAAAATGAGCTTGCAGAGAACTTGCTTGATGAGGTAATCCATCACAGTGAACTGCCTTTATTTTTTTGTCTTTAACTTTACAGTTGCACGGTAAAGTGAAAACACATATTTTCTGCACTTACAGTGCCACACTAACAGTACAACCATTTAACCCTGGCAATAACAAAAGCAGACATGGGGTCGGTAGTAATGGATTAGCATGTGTTCTGCCAATTGATGTAAGCTAAATGAATGGAAACCAGCAAAAGGTAGGAAAACCACTATTCACAAATCAAACACACTACAGCATACATTAAAAAGTGATACATTATTGTTGAAAATTAAGTTAAACATGCTAAAACAATCTCATGGTCCTGGAATATTTAAACTCTGAAGGACCTATAGGTTAAAAGTAGGCAGCACAGATATGGCTCCTGCAAGCAATTACATTATCAGTTGAGGATGTAGCGACCCCCCCCCCCTCTG
>NC_048414.1:16625258-16631491 GCF_013103735.1 Etheostoma cragini
TCTGTGATGTTACATGTTGTGAGGTCATCACTACAACAAAGAGCACCCCTTTACTGCTGTCCGTTATCTTATCTTTGCCTTAGTGTAACACAGAAAATAGATAATGGGCCTCATTTTACGAATGAAGAATGTCCGAAATGAGAGCCAGACCAGTACCGGGCTGTAAGCCTGGCTGGCTAAAAGCACACTGAACCTCTGAGGGCTACTTCTCATACCTGCTTTCCAGAAAACTACCAGCTCTCCATTCCATCTCCGATTTAAGTTTGGGCTTTAACAAGAAACAGCAGCGTGAGCTGACCTCTTAGCTCATAGGTGGAGGAAATTAGAGTGGCCGAGGTCGCATTCAAACAGTGTTAATCTTGTTGTGGGGGGTGCAGTACAGTTCCTTTGAAGCCCAACAAAGCTCGTCTTGCCACGTCTGTGTCAATCAGGGCCACTCGCACAGCCAGCAGTCAGAGGCTGGCCCTGTGGGGCCCGAAGGCCTTGTTCTCTGTTAGTCAACAGAAACTTGTTACAGGAGAAAGTGGCTTTGTTGTAATGTGGGAAGGAATGCCTTTCTTATTCTTAAGGAGGGCTTTAATAGACTCTAGTTACATGCATTTATAGGTTAAAGGGGGTTTATGACTTTATTCATTACCCAGCATCATTACTCAGATGTAAGCTATCATATTTTATTGAAACCTGTAAACACCTGCAAGTTGATTTGCATGCCAGTAGGTCTGTGGCTAAATGTTCTGGCTCTTGGATATTATAATAAAACTGTCCACAATAGTAAGTGTGTTGAAGAAATGTTACAGAGTCTTACATAACATTTGCACAGTGCTCACCCTTTCACAATATAATCCAAAAAAGCTTTTTTTTAAATAAACAAAAATAAATGCACATAACTTTTCCCTTTACAACGTTAGATCCGTATTTCTGCACTATAAAAGCCTGAAACGTTACACCATGCTGAACTATAGTGTAATGATGTGTGACAATAACATCTTAAACAGTCTTGAAGCAGCTTTGACTCCTTTGATGTTCTCATTTTACAGGCCTCGAGGGGCTCCATAACACATCTTCTTCCCACAGCCATCAAAAGCTAAGGATTATCATCCTTCTTCTGATCACTTCTATATTTACATAGAAGGAGAAGAAGGAGAAGTAAACAGGAAAAACACACCAGAAATCTAACAGGAAAAACACACCAGAGCGGGCCACATTAGCTTAGTGTTGACGGATCTTTACTGTAAGAAGACTTAATAACTTGAATTGACAACTTACCCAAAAATAAAAAGACTGCTTGCCATAATAGCTGGTCAGCTTTACACTGCAAATACCAAAATGTGTTGCATGTATGTACTTTTAGCAAAAGTCAGATTTAAAGTAAATTCCACAGCTGTAATGCAGCTTAGTCCAGAAAATATAAAAAATGTGGTGCCCTGTATTATGGTCGTTTGCTTGCATTATAATTTTATCATTAACCAATCAAAACATTTTTTTTGGGTGACCTGAGGGTGATTGTGTATTATAAAATAATTGAGTGGAACACACAACATATTAGCTGTTGCAGACAGTGTTGTCGAATATCTAAACAAATGAAGACGGTGTGTGCTTTAATGCTACTCCCTCTCCACTGGGACAGCTCGGGGTATCCTGGGAGTCTGAAGATGTGCGCTGGCGCTTTCCATGCTGGAATATTTTGTCAAGAGATAAGAGTTGAGAGTCAGGAGGGGCAGTGGGTATCATCTCCAGTTTGATTTCTGGAAAAGTCTGGTCAGGGAAGATGACCCTCAGGTGCTCTTCAAACAGCTCTTTAAGCTTCCTGGCTGCCATGGCGACCTCTGTGTCCGCCTGCTGCACAAGTAGAAGCAAGGATGAGAGCAAAGCATTTTATCACCAGGTGTTTAAGTGCTCATATTATGCTTTTTGGATTTTCCCTTTCCTTTATTGTGTTATATATCTATTTTATAGGATACAAAGGGACTTACCATCTCCAACAGAAAATACTCTTCACAAACTGCTCCTAACCGCTCTATTGTAGTCCAGCCTTTACTTCTGTGACAAACGTGCATCACTTTGTAACACACGTTATAATGCTCGCCCAGCTGCTAGCATGGCATACCCTCATAATCTGCTTCTGACTGGCTAGTAGTCCTCACCTAGCTACTCCACATGTGCAACTCCTGAAAAATATGAAATAGAAATGTGATGCCTCACTCTGTAGCTAAAACAGAGAGCTCAACGCACAGGATGAAAAGAAAAAATATATGGTGTTTTATGAAAATTACACCATATAAACCTATTCTAATTTAACCTCTAAATACAAGAAGGAACCTGAAAATGAGCATAATATGAGCACTTTAAGAACTAAATAATGCTGAAAAAATATTTCTGGACTACCTGACTGAGGACTGCACGATTGCCAAAGACGAGCCTTATGTCTGATACAAACTCTGCAGGGCTTTGGTAGCACAGACTCTGCTTGGCTTCCAGTCGTTTTCTCACAGCGGAAAGATCCATTGGTCCTTTTATAGTCAGCCTGTTATTAGCATATACCTTCAGTATTTAGAAAGAGAGAGATAATAAAACTTCATGGGAAGATGTTGAAGTCAAATCATGATTAATAGGTCATATATAAAGTATTACATGTTGGCATTGTCCAGTGGTGGTCAAGTATTTGTATTCCATTTTTTTTCTTGAAGGTTTATAATAAACAGAGGTATTTCAAGCAAAGATGTGCACTGTAGTTAAGTGCTAACCCCCCTACAGTGTTGTATGTAACATCATGTAGGCGCTGTGGAAGACGCTGCCTCTCCAGTAGCAACGGATGCTGGTAACTTTAATTTCTTTGCAGGAGTCCTCCCAAAGGGATTAATAAAGCTAAGTCTAAGTCTAAGTCTAATGTACAATGTATAATTTATAATTGTTAAAGGTAATCCACTGCAATAGCAAAGAATACAAACTATGTGTAATCAGGACAAATCCCTTTAAACTTACAGTACCTGACTGTATGGCTCGGCTTCTGATTCATAATGTCTCTGTATTTACTCAGAAATACTGCTTATTACACATCATTAAAATTACAGTTACAGTAACTCCATGTGACATTAATCCTGTGAACCTTTCGCCCATCGTCAGCCAAACTTTTAGACTCACCGAGGGGGATACGGACCCTTGAAAGTCTGAACTCAGCTCGCTGCAAAACAAGTGCAGCAGCAGCCTCTCACACTTCTGCAGCGGTATAAAAAAAGACAATTGACTTCAAACAACTGATCACCAAATACAGCTCTACAATCCACAGTCTATTGCATCTGCTTACGTAATCATTTGAACCTGACACAAGTTCCATGTTGGTGAGGTTTGCCTCCCGGAACAGAAGATCTGACAATGATGCTGCTTTGAGTCAGCCCAAATACTGATGTTGTTAAATCACTACAAATCACTGCAATAAGCAACATATTGCTTATTTAATTACAATGCTCCACACACAATTGTACTAAGAAATGGCAAAATTATAGATTTTCTATCATTCTTAAATGTTATTATTGTACTACATAATATAGTTATAGTAAAACCAATCCAGAACTATGACTACATTGGTACAGGGGGTACAGAGGTCAGGTGACTATCCAAAATATTATTTTACTAAAACCATTTACTCCAATTTCTATAATTCTTTCATCTTTACTGCAACAAAATCACTGTGATTGAAAAAGAAATAGAGTACTGACTTGTTTGTCCAAAGGCGGAAATCCTCCATCAGAATCTGGCTCCTTTTTTACTGATTTGGTTTCAGGTTTGCTTTTGAAGTCATGCTCCTTCTCAGGAACTGAAAGGTCACGGCAGAAAGAGCAAAACCATTCCCCACTGAAAAGAAACAGTCCAGAGACTCACTACAAAAGCCAGTAAGCAGAAACATTAATTAAATAAGAAATGCTGCTCTCGTTTAAAAACCTCACACCAAAATGTGAAAACAACTTTTTTTACCTTGATTCTAATATGAACATGAAAATCAAAAGAAACATGAGTTAGGTTTTTTTTTATCTGAAACCATCAATTGATTAATTAATTGCTTGCCTAGGAGATTTGAAGAGAGTTGGAACATGGCACGAAAGATGAAAAAGCTTGGCACACGTATGGCAGCACAGCAGCTCTCCCCCAGTCTGACACACAGTACACAAGCCTTCATTACAGCCTTTCAGCAGAGCTGGGTGCTGGTCTACCTGCGCTTCTCCCAGTGACCGGATGGGACTTGGAACTTTAGTCGTACTCTGGACCCATGGACTGCTTGAAGGTTGTAAAGGGCTATTGGGTTTGTTGTCTGTGCTTTGGAGAGTAGTCGGGACTGTGTTCCTCTCCCCTTGGCCACTGATTTGGGGTTGGTCACCTGTGCTGTCAGGAAGGCTCGCTCTTTGGTTGGCTTGTACCTGTAATCCACAAAAAACATTGTATAACCAATATGTAATAAGTGGACTCAACTTTGCCCACAGGATTATTACTGACAACCCAGGTGACCCTCCCGCTTTATGTTTTGAAACTCTAGCTGTTGGCTTGCTTACAACCTGTCTCACTGCTTATGTTTCTTTCCCCGTCTTACTTCCTTGCAGCAATAGTCTCAGATCTCAATGTAACTCTGGTTTGAGACCAAATTGTCATAAACAGCAAATTTCCTTTAAATTAGAACTTTGTTAGTCATTAAAAAATCTTGCTACAGTAACAAGCTTTGCATCTCCCAAAGTGCAAGTCAACAGTTTATATAGAAAAGTCCTTGGGCTGTACAAATAACCTAATGTCTCCTTACATAGCTACTGCCATCATCAGGCTCATCTTTAATGACAATGATGGGCGCTGGTGACGATCTTCGTCTTTTCTTGACAGCTGAGCCCACTGCTCCACTAGCTGGGTGTGTTTCTGGCGGTTTCCAGGTTACGATCCTTGGGAGCAAGGCATCAACCAATTAAAACAAAGCCAAATTCACTGGAGAGACCAATGGTACAAAGAGAGTGGGTTCATATTAAAACAGTACTGTTCAGACCTAAACAATATTCAGAGGGCAATAATCTGTGCTTTTGTGTGTGTTTGTGTGTGTTTGTGTGTGTGTGTGTGTGTGTGTGTGGGCCATGTTTAGCTACATTTGTGGGGACCAAAAACTGTGAATACAGTATACTTATGGGGACTTGACAGCTTTGTGGGGACAAAATGCTGGTCCCCTTAACGGTAAAGGGCTTTTTGAGGAATAAGACTTGGTTTTAGGAGTACAGTTAGAGTTAGGTTATGGTTAGGGTAAGGGATAAGGTTAGGCATTATGCCAATGACTGGTCCCCACAAAGATAGCCAGACACGAATGCGTGTGCTTGCGTGTGTGTGTGTGTATGCATGCAGTTGTTTCCTTACCCTGTTTTCTCCTCTTGGGATACAGCAATGTACCCTAGTGAATTCTGTTGTTCTTGTCCTTGAGAGGAATAAAAATCAGTTTTCCTTTCCGAATACGGCAATACGTATAGTCTTCAAACAAATACAACTGGCACAGACATACAGACCATTGCTGTGGAGCAAAGAAGGTGGCAGGCTCTGGGGATAGCTTGGTTTCTGCAAATATATTGGGAAACCGGACTCGTTCCTCCTATTTGGATATGTAGGCTCAATCTAAACACAATAATTGCATGTTGTTTACTTAACTGCAAATATAATATGCACAAATGTAGTTTAAATAAAGGGACGGAGTCACTTGCCGTCTGTCCTGATTGAGGTGAACTGACACCACCATTGATGGCCAGTGGTGTCGTACGGGTGTATAGAGGTGCAGAGGAAAATACATCCAAAAGTTTGGGTTGGTAGCTGGAGCTGCTTCCCATTCCCCGCAGAGGCTACAAGACAGAGAAACAGCAAGGTGGGAAGAAATGCTGCAATCATTTTTATCCGACGTTCCTGTCATGCCGTGTGATGATAGAGGTGGAGATGAAACATAGCGCTTTCATTACTCTGACGCTGGCTGCGTGGGTCGATGCCACGTTGCATTATCCAGAACAGAGGACTAAACTCAAAACACAAAAGACTCAGAAGGTCTAGGCTGATCTGCCTGAGACTTATTATTGTTCAATATTAGCTTTAAAGGTCCCATGACATGGTGCTTTTTGGATGCTTTTATATAGGCGTTAGTGCTCCCCTAATCCTGTATCTGAAGGCTCTTTCCAAAAATTCATTCTTAGTGCAGAATTACAGCCACTAGAGCCAGTCCTGCAATGAGC
>NC_048414.1:16631591-16646029 GCF_013103735.1 Etheostoma cragini
TAAAGACACCGTTACAGTAGTCAAGTCTACTGAAGATGAAAGCATGGACAAGTTTTTCCAAATCCTGTTGACACATAACTCCTTTAATTCTTGATATATTCTTAAGGTGATAATAGGCTGACTTTGTAATTGTCTTAATGTGGCTGTTAATATTCAGGTCTGAGTCCATGACTACACCAAGATTTCTGGCTGGATTTCTGGAATGCATATTAATGATAAAAAACCTCATAAAGTGGAATCTTCATGCCATGGGAACTTTAAGATTTTAAAGCATGTTTTCAGTTGCTTTAATTCTAAACCCTCTTTAGAGAATGCAGCAGTCACTGTTATTGCAAAAATTAGGTCACATTCAGGTTTGGGTTTAATTTATTTCACAACAGTATTAAAATCAACTTGCCTCCTCATGCCAGCTTTTCTATTTAGAAATTTGCTTGCATGAGCAGGTTAAATTGGGATTTGTCATCATTAAATTGGGATTTGTCATGATTTTCATTTTGTAAAAGCAAAACATTGTTTAGGCAGAATATCATAGCAATTTTATGGTGGGTGGCAACCAGCGTCAAGGTTCAGGCCTTTCTCAGGCAAATTTAACCCCTGGCTATAAGGTCACTTTTCAAATGAATCTGCACTTACAGCTGCACTACAAAAAAACAAAAACAGTTTTTATTATATTTTGAAATGATAGACTTTTCAGTTTTTCTTAAATATCTTTAAGCTGATTGCAAAATTACTGGTGTTATTTACTACAGATTTTTTACTAACATTTGAGAGTTCATTATGCAGCCATAACAGCTTGTTCACATCAGTATCACACAACTTATGTGTACACTTCACACGGCAGTGTTGTCCTATGAATGAGCTTATATTCCAGCGCTGGAACCTAAACACCCTGTGAACTAGACTAAACAACTTGGATGACGAGATGTTAGCATGCCTTTCTTATGCAATCTTGGGTCCGTCCTCTGTCACATGTTGGCCTGTTGCACTGTGGATTTAGCTGTTTTGTATTAGGATTTTGAGTCATAAGCTCTTCCAAGACTAAACCCCATCTTGACAAGGAAAGACATGAATTACCCAGGATGTGAAGGCTGTCAGCTCTATTTAGGACAATGCTGTCCACTGTCGGTGCTTGTTAAGAGGGCTTGTCAGTCAAACCCATGCACACTAATGCACAGAAAGGCAAACTAACCTGGGGCGCAAACTCAGTGCTCGCTAAGCTGCTAGTTGGGCTGACGTGTTTGGGAGGAGGCACCATAAACCTTCGGCCTGGTTGGGGAAGCATACTGTTGGAGGGAGAGCCTCCTTGCAGGAGCCCTGGGACGGTTTGCTGTAGTCGGACACTCTGGTACCATGTCCAGTGTGGAGGAGGTGGTTGGGGCTGCCAGCTGGCCTGTGGGTTTAGCTTGTCCACCTGCATCTGGAGCTGAGCCAGAGTATTGTGGGGTGCTCCCAGGGTAAAGCTGTAGGGTGAGCCTGAGGGGCCCTGCCCAGCGTGGGAGAGCTGATGAGGAATACCCTGAAAACCACCAAGCTGGTGGCCTGGGACACTCTCCACCACTAAAGAGCCTGAGGGAACATACACACAGAGACAGATTGTGCATAACAAGTACGGATACGGAATACACAGTAGGTTACAGACTAAACTTCTGCGAAGAACTGTGGGAAAGAGAAAGTGTAGGCAGTAATGCAATAGAACATTTGGGAAATTGTACGGGTTATTAAGTGTTTTAAAGAAATATTGAAAAATGTTCCTAGAGCCCAATAGGATTTTTTTTAACTGGCATGATTTGACAAAAAACAGTTCCAAGACTAAAAGAAATGCATTCTCTGTATCAGATATATTTGTTCATGTCTTACCCAGATCAAGATTTGAAGCCCAATAAGAGGATTGACTCTGGAAGCGTATAGTGCTCTGTGGTATAAACGAGGTACTACATTTTGCCCGCAGGAGGTTTCCAATCTGAAACAGAATCTGCAGCAGATGGGAGGTTATTAATAATTTTTAAGGAGGACTTGTGTGTGTTACAAAAGGCATATGCTCCCACTTCATCATATCCAAGACACACCCATACGTCTAACCGGCTTTCAAAGCTGAGCTGAGTTTCATGTTGAGAAAACGAGACTATGATGTGATAGTGAATGAATGATTGGACAAGCCATACCAAACGTTTACAGTATAAGAGGGCCGTGCCCCCATTCCTGGCTGTGGCCCATTCGGTGAAGTTGATGACATGATCCAGGTGTCTGGATAGATAGCCGATGTCCTCGTGTTGTTTTCGCAGGACACTCTCATGATCCTTTGTTACAGCCTGGAAAAAATGAATAAGTTATCATCTGCTTGAGGGTATGCACTCTGGGCCTCGGGGTAAGACAGTCGGCTGAGTTTGCATGCAAGTAATGTTCTTCTGGAAACAACACCACAGCCAGCTACAGGTCTAGAGCGTGGAACTAATAAATTACATTTAAAAGCTTTTGTCTTACCTCAAGCTGAGTGACTAGCATCTTGCCCTTTTTGTTAATCTCGAGAATCAAACTGCAGATGGATTTCTTTATTTCATTATGCACAGACGTACGGTTCCGATCAACCTGAAGAAGTCTGAAAAGCATACATTACAACTACCAATAAGTATTCATTCATTGAAGATGATATCCCAAACAAAACATGAACAATTAACAGCAAATATTTCAAATTACATTTTGGAGTCATCTCATTATTACTGGCATGCTTTTATCCTTCAACAGTTTTCTTGTTAATGAGATTTGGAGGCCGTGTGAATGCATAAATGTAAACAGTTCTATAAGTGAGTTCGACCTTTGGCATGGATTCACTTTGCGTACTCGACATGTGTTATCACGTGGTGTGGTGAAACATACACACCCACTGTTTATGGAGTTTGATATGTCTTCAATCAGTTTCTTCTTCTCCTGCAGCTGATGGGTCATGCTCTCCATGTGCCGTTTGTGGTTTTTATAAGCATCTTCAAGGAACTGGTAACTACTCCAAAAGGAACAAAAGAACAACAATGTAATTGCAAATGCAATTTCCAAAGTAAGCACTGGGTGGTACGGATGAAAGGATGTCCGGCAGCACTCCTAAAACTCACAGGGGCTCAGTAAAACCTCTGTAGAGTGCACAACAACAGACGGCTTAAGTAACAATACATGGCTTTTTTTATGCAAACTCAAATGACAGATAGTAAATGAATGTTAATCCAATCAATTAAACAGAAATTAGTTGTAAAGTGTAACCTCAAACAAAAGCGCAATGTATTACAGGTGTATGAACCTTTATTTAATATAATTATATTATGTATTGTAAATTGTGACTGTACTTGTGGTCCTTATGCTTGACTAGTTGGCAGTCCCGACAGGTTAGCAGGTCACAGGTGTCACAGAACAGCTTCAGTGGCTCTTGTTTGTGGATGTCACAGAACATCGGCCTCTGAGCAGACATACCATGGACCTCTGAAATAAACAATCATCATGTGACCCTTCAGTCTGGGTAATTGGCAAGTCAAGCATTCGACATCCTTTATAATAAGCATTTGACCTTTGCTTCTTTTCAAAGTGCACATCTAAATCTTTTAATTGAATTTGAATTATGCTGCACTTACTGAACAATTTCTTTCATTATTTAACTGAGGTTTAAATTGTTACCAGTACCACAAATTTGCTTTAGAATGGAGTTAAATGATCTATTTCTGTGTAAAATGTATATACATCATTTAGGCCAATAAAATAGTCTTTTTTTTAGATAAGCTCAAAGTTTATTTTGAACAATATTAGTATTAGTCAAGAGTGTAAGAATGTAAAATATTTAAGTTTCACATGTGATTTCATGTTTGACAGTGTAATGGACTACCCTATAAAAGCTACAACATTTGATTTTGATGCAATAACCCCATTGAATTATTTCTATTTTTATTTTTTTTATTTTTTTATTGAGACAGAGAGGACATTAAGGCTATATGGCATGAGCTATAACCAATAGGCTACCAAGGCCCTCCTGTGATAAGATCTAAAGTGAACCCAGAGGAAAGTGTGACATCTGCAGCACGGATCCCATAATAGCTCTTTCTATTGTCATGGAAACACCACAAGTACATGTATTTCACAGAAGAAAACAATGAGATAAAGACACTGGTAAGAATACCTTTTGATACTTCTGCCTTCTGTCTGATGGTGTGGTCTTTGGTAAATTTGACTCTCTGGTGGGCGTCCACACACGTGGCGCAGAGGTACTCAACACAGTCCACACAAAACCCAGCAGCCTCAGTGCTGTCATCACAGGTCATACAGAACTACAGGTAGATGAGACAAGCATCAGAGGCCGATACATGTTAGGTGGGCAGGTCACAAGATGGGGGAGAGAGGCTGGGTTCTTCTTTGATCAAGCAAATTAAATTAGATTAACTGGCAAAAAGGATGTCAGAGTGGACAAAAGACATATCCAAGTAATTGATAATCGACAATTTTTTCCAGTTCAGCCCTTAAGGCACATGTCATTGCTTATCATGTAGGAATAGTAGAGCCAAGACCACACAAACCAGTTACAAGGCTGCCCCCCTATGGTAAAGCATTGTGTCACTGACCTGGACCTGTCTCTCCACTGTGCTGCTGGGAGCCTCAGCTAAGTCCTTCACAAATGCGTTTTCCATCACATCTACCTCCATACACTCCTGCCTGCACACTGGACAGCGGATCACATTCACTGGAACCAAACAGGATCACACGTGTTGGTCTAAATCAGTTAAATTGGAAATGTATGTGCTTTATGATGAAACAACTGACGCATTGACAACACAATATACAGTCAAAAGGCAATCCATGTGTGTAAAATGTATGTACTTAAACACACACCAGCAGTACAGAGCCACAATGACTTGTCACGTCCTGCGTGAAGGGAAAGTGATGCCCTGATTGATCCATGATCATGTTTATAAACAAACGGACTCACGTGGTTTGGTCGCGCTGTCAACCTGGGAGTTTGGTGGCTCCGCCATGGCCAAATTCCTCGAGGGCGAAGGCAAACATTTCTTGCAAAAAGAGTGCAAACATGGCAGAAGTTTGGGCTCGCGACTGTGAAAGTTTAGATGGCAAACGGGGCAAGTGTCCAGGTAATTTTTGCCGGTTGCATGGGACTTTTCCTCTTGCACTTGCTTGCTCTCAGCTTCGTTCTCAACGACAATGGCAGCAGCATCCTTCCTCTCCTGTGTTTCCGTGTGTCCATCCATTTGCTCCACTTTTAGCCTTCAAGGCTCTCTGTGTATACGATATGCACCCACACAGGTGAGCAGACCGGACCAGACCAGGCAAGAGTCATTTTCCTCCTACTCTTCGCGATAAAAGAGCATCTTCTCACACCTGCATGTTTCCTTTCTCACTCGCCAGTTTTTCTTTTTTGAAACACAGCGACGTTGACATGTAAAAACAATCTGCTGATATGTTACCTTTTCGTAAAAGGACAATATATCGACTGGAACACACAAACCTGTAGCACGAAAGATAAAGTAGACTGCAATACCTCCGAGAAAGAGCGGAGTGGCGCAGATGTTGTGAGATAGGATGTGTGTGTGTGCTCAAATTTCACCGCACGCGCTCGTTGCGGCACGAGAGGGGCGGGGTTAAGCAGTGCGCGTTCAAATAAGATGTAGTAATGTACTGATGCAATGGAGAACTAGCTCCACCGGTCAAAGGCTGACGTTTGTTAATCTGCAAGTTAGTCAGTTACTACCCAGTTAATGTTTTTTTTTTTTTAAAGAAATATCCTCTCTGTTGTTAATTAGACTGCGTTACACGTCGGGGAACGTTACTGTTCATTTCCTTACATTATGGGCCCTTCCATGTCTGACCTAAAAACTGAACGTAGTAGAGATTAAGCATCACCACTACTAAACATTTGGCCTATGTGCACATAAAATAAGTAATGTAAAACTATCCATAACTACAGTTCTTCATTTATTAGTTCTTTATTTTCTTAAAAATTACTTCTAGTCTATATCAGTCTATATGCCTGAATGTGCATAAATTATTTTACTGCAAAAATCATCTTCAATCAAATTCCACGTATTACACATGTATTGGCATTGTAATGGCATAGCACAATATACCACCCAACGCTATAGGTGTATCGTTACTTTGTTTGTTTATAAAAACATGTATAAGTTAAATTATTTTGGGACTGCTTTTGAATTCTGTTTATTTGAAGTACAGCTATAATAACAGTGTGCCTGCTTAGTTGTTACATAACTCAGCATGATGAAAACCTGGACAATAATTACATAAAAAGAGGGTGTTTCAGCTTTCTGGTGAAATATGACATGACCAATTCATTACTGTTTAAAACCATTAAACAGACTGACTTATCTGCAAATGCTCTCTGTAAGAAGTCACTAACAGTTAAGTCAGGGTTCAATGTTCATGGTCTTTTGTGAGTAAATGACCTAGTAGGCATGCTAGAGAGCACAACAGTGTATCCACTGTCACACACATGAATCTGACAGCAGAAAGCCACAGTGTCCCTCTCAGTGACGGGAACCATATTCCACTGCTGGGATTGGGCACCTATGGGGACCCTCGAACGGTGAGAAGAATGTCATCTGTGTGTTTTTAGACTTGTACGTTAGCTGGGCTTGTAATCTCTCCGTAATGAAGGAGTGGCTCTGTTAATAACTTGCAATGATTGATAACCATTAACGGCTGAATATGAACATGCATTGATTTTTCAAACAGGAATGCATACCACCAACTACAGCACAACGCAATCTAAACAACGTCGAATAATGTTTTCATTTTCTGTGGATTTATGATAGACACCCAAAGGCAAAGCACTTGAGTGTGTCAAGCTGGCCATAGATGTGGGTTACAGGCACTTTGATGGGGCATTGGTGTATTTCAATGAGCATGAAGTGGGTCAAGCCATTAGAGAGAAGATTGCAGATGGAACAGTTCAAAGAAAGGACATCTTTTACTGCGGAAAGGTAAAGAGTTCTGTCATTTTTCATGCGTTTTGATTACCTTTTTATAATTTTAACGTTCTCTAATTAGTTCTGTGTTCTCTTTTTCAGCTCTGGAATACATTTCATTCACCAGAGTTGGTGAGACCAACCCTGGAGAGGACTTTGAAAGCCTTAAAACTAGACTATGTGGATCTCTACATCATTGAGCTTCCTATGGCCTTCAAGGTAACTACACAGGGCACAAATAGACTGCAGTTCACTCATCAGCCAGACATTTGTCTGAACATTGCCCTTAGGTACGCATGTCCCACTGGCAGTGTTTAGTCTGGATAGTATTATTGCTCTGCCCTATTAAACAGGATAGTTTGATGCAAGATATATATGTTTTTTAAATTAAAAAAGAATACACAAACACATCTACGTAACTGTTCACAAGACAGTTATGATCATTTTTTTGTTATTCAATATGCACTAGATAAGATACCAAAACAATGTCATGAATCAGTAGTATTTATGCATAACTGCATAATCCGTGTGTAAAATATCTGTCATGTTTAGTTATAGGTTTCAGAAAAGATTCCTGTCTGAGGTAGATGTTTGATTAAGATTGGGAAACTACTGTGTTTAAAGCTGATGTGGTCGTAGTCAGATATTTGTATGATAAGTTGAATTTAACCTAAACAGTCCAGTTGAGGCCAACTCCACTTTTACACCTTCACTTTATAAAGTATTTGTACAGTGATGACCAGATCATGCCTCCAATATTTAAGTAATAAGTGTTGAATTGAATTGTGCTTAAATTCTAGCCTGGAAATGAGTTCTATCCAAAAGACCAGGATGGAAAATACATCTACCACCACACAGACGTGTGTGCAACATGGGAGGTGAGTTCTACTGAGTTCCCAGCGGATGGTCCTGCTTTTTCATGACATTGCTCTTCTCCCCCTTGTTGTTTGTAATGTATGGACATGTACATGTTTTTTCTCAATTAAAGCAACACTAAAGATTCTTTTGTACCTTAAATGATGTTTCCAAAATTGTTTTTTACTGGTTAATCAACTCCTAACAGGGTGAACGGCACTTCTGAATTTGCTTTGCGGCTTTATTATCGGCATTAACCGCACTATGCAAGTTGCCAGTTCCAATGAGACATAATGAGACGTTACGACAGCGGTGATGGACAATTCCACTTCCAACCTGTAGGGGGACTGAAAAGGAAATTGATTTGGTGTTGCTTTAATATTTTTTATATTTAGCTTATTGTTTGCACAACTGTAACTTAGAAATATGAAGTACGGGGAAAATCTTTTCAAAAACTTTGTTATTTGGTTTATCTATTGAAATACAATATTAATAATATTGTATTGTAAACCTGTAGAAAATATTACAAGAAAAATAAGATGGTGGCCCAATGGTTAGCACTGGGGCCAAACAGCAAGGTTCTGGGTTTGAATCCAGGTAATTCCGGGCCTTTCTGTCTATATGTTCTCCCCGTGTTTGCGTGGGTTTCCTTTGGGTGCTCCGGTTTCCCCCACCATCAAAAAACATGTACTAGGTTCTCCAGTCAGCACCCCTAATCAAGGCATTGGCTCAGATCTGGTGTTGGTTCCCGGGCGCTGTAAATGGTTACCCACTGCTCCCTTAAGGGATGGGTTAAATGCAGACAATGAAATCACAACATGTATGTGTATGTGACAAAAAGTACTACCACCAACTAAATATGATAGCGTTCAGATCGGTAAGACTAAATGCATGGATATTGTTTTGGATTGCTTTACATTTAACTAGAAGTGTCTAATAACATGTCAATTCACACGGTAATTTTAGGTGTGCACATACATTTGGTTGCTCATTCTAATCTGCTTTTTGTCTGTGCTTTTTAGTGAACGCCTTCCAAGAAAATATGACAGTGTAACATTAAATCAATGAATCAAGAGAAACCACATGTCTTCATACTTAGCGGTTGATGCCAGAACATTTTCTGCTGCAGCATCAGGAACTGTCAAGGACAGTGTCATAAACAGCCAAGCTCTGTTCAAAGATCTGTTTTTTCCTCTTCACTGTGCTTTATATTATTACCCAATCTCAGTAAGTCTGTAAAGATAATCACTAAGAGTCTTTGAGTGGATGTAAATCTTTTTTTTTCTCAATAGGCTTTAGAGGCTTGCAAAGACGCAGGGCTGGTGAAATCTCTGGGAGTCTCCAACTTCAACCGTAGACAGCTGGAGCTGCTGCTGAACAAACCCGGCCTCAAACACAAGCCTGTGTCCAACCAGGTGACCCCAACGTGTCCCTTTAGTCCCCCATTGACAACAGAGAGAGCATATTGTATGTAGTACTTGCATATTATAGCAGTATCATAGAACATCAACAAGAAGTATTTCTTAGCTTCTCATACTTACATAGGGCTAAGTTGTCTTGCTAACATTCCCACATTGGAACGTGTTTTAGTAAATGGTGCAGTATAGCTGTGTACTCTTTAGCTTAATAGTATGGTTTATACTCAAAATACTTAGATTACACTCCTTGTAACAATATCGTAATATACTGTCTCAAAAGACATGTTTCATTAGCTTTAATAGTATTGAAAG
This sequence comes from Etheostoma cragini, assembly GCF_013103735.1. Taxonomy (NCBI): domain Eukaryota; kingdom Metazoa; phylum Chordata; class Actinopteri; order Perciformes; family Percidae; genus Etheostoma; species Etheostoma cragini. Next base: position 16,641,142 of record NC_048414.1, read on the forward strand.
GAGTGGATTTTTCCTCTCCATATCTGAATGTATTCTGTTTAATAAGACCACAGCGCACTAATGTAATGTCAGACCACTTTGGGACAGTTTTCTTTTAAATAATTTATGTTCTTCTCGCTTACCTGTAGGTTGAATGCCATCCATACTTCACACAACCCAAGCTTCTGGAGTACTGTCGTCAGCATGACATTGTGATTGTTGGCTACTGCCCAATCGGCTCCTCCAGAGATGCATCCTGGTATGTAGGTTTAGAGAGATATGCACTTGTACTGACAGCTGGTATTTTATGTAATGTGTTGTTCCCTAAGGTGTTGTCTACATGGAAAGGTGAAAAAAACTCATTTTTTAGACAGACCGAAATTTAAAATCTCTGTGACACACAGGCAGGGGAAAAACTGGTGATTCATTTGGCTTTAAGATTGGAACTGAATGTTCCATGACAAAATTGAACTGCAAAGTAAATAGACTAAATCTTCAATGAAAGTAAAACTACGCATAACCCTTGTCATGGAAAGAACCTTACATAGATCATTAATGAAAGTCTGTGTCCTGGCATTATTCATATTTTCTTCTGTCTCTGGTTAAGGGTGAATGTGAAATGCCCTCCCCTGCTGGAGGACGAGCTGCTTGTATCCATTGGGAAAAAGTACAACAAGAGTACTGCCCAGGTGGCTCTGCGCTTCAATGTCCAGAGAGGAGTTGTCGTGATCCCCAAGAGCTTCAGCCCAGAGAGGATCAAACACAACTTCCAGGTGGGTTTACAAAAATGCTTTGTATCATACTATTGTATATTTCGTGCATTGTAATATTGTTCAATTCCAGCTATGGTGCCACAATTAATTCCATACAGTACATATAAGTTAATTTCAATCATTTTCGTAAAAGAAATATTCATATTTTGTTCCAGATATTTGATTTTTCACTCACTGAGGAAGAAATTAAAGCCATCGAAGGACTGAACAAAAATATTCGCTTTGTAGAGCTGCTTATGTAAGTATTGGCTTTGTTTGTAAATTATGTAATTAATTGTAGTGGACATTATGTTGTTTCTATTGTCTAATGCAAGAACATTTTTTCTAAAAGACTAATACGCCCTTATCATCATTCTCAGAAATAATAACATAACACTTTTGTTTTGTTTCAACACAGGTGGAGTGACCATCCAGAATACCCATTTCATGATGAATATTAAAGCCCAAGCACCTTTGCTGTTTACACTGGTTCCTTTTTTTACGGGGAACACTAGAGGGCTCTAGCTCACAGTAAATGAATAGCACAAATAAATGAATGCTTTTAACGTGCAGTTTAAATGAGAAAGTTGTTAAGTTGATGTACATGAGTTTCGTGTGAGATTCACAGTATTTAAAGAGATTAAATTGTTACTTACAACTGATTTGAAATCAACTACTGCTATAAATAAAGTTTGGTTTGAAAATAAGCCTCTTTGAAGTGAATATGGCAAAATATTATGTACATAAATATACGCAGATAGTTGATAGTACCCATCCAGGTTTGTTTTTACAACATTTTCCAGATACTGATCTCCTAATAATGGTCCCCGGATCACTATCTATTTCACTTTGAATGATAGGGTAACTTAAAAACCAACCAAAGTTGACCAAAGTCCTGTACCTTATTTACTTGTAAGATAAGGCTAAAAAAAGAACACCATTTTAGCAAACAACACAGATACATAACAGGTAGTTATGCAAGTCCAAGAGCCAAGAAAATCAGAATGGTGAACGTTAGGGTTTCAGTTGTATGAGATCACAAAAATAAAGAACATCGAAGTTTAGTGGCGTGAAGTGGTTACGACAGGCCCTACAAATATTAGTGCATTAGTTTTAGTCAGTTTATAGCTAATCGGGCCTCTCTGAATGGGTATGCACTGGAGTGTCCTACATGTGTCCTTATTAGTGTTACATGGAATTATCATTTTTATATTATAAGTGCACTGCCTACATGGCCAGAGTTAGATTGAAATTAGAATTGAAAATTTTAAGATTTAGTGTCTCCCTTTAAGTCTAAATAACATATGCCACAACATGTTACCACCTCATGCAACATTTGTCCCACCTGAGACATGTAGGTTTTAAGTACCTGCTGAAAGACATCTTTGTGCTAACGTACCAGAGGGGAGGGGGTTATTTATCCTATTAAAGCACTTTGAGTGTCTATGATTTTTTTTTTAAACGCCATATAAATGTAATGAATTATTATTAATATTAAAGATCGACACATATTCACCTCAGACATCCTGCAGTAAAAGATGGCATAAATTACACTACCGGTCAAAAGTTTGGGGTCACTTAGAAATTTCCATTCCACTCCATTATAGACAGGATACCAGCTGATGTGAGTGGGTGGCTGAACCTTAATGTAATATCTAAATTGCCCGTTATCAGCAACCATTCATCCAATGTTCCAAAGGTGCATTTTGTTTACTAACTGACTATATCATTTTAATGAAGGAACTGAGAAAACATTGGAGAACCTTTTTAGAATTACGTAAGCACACAACTCTAATAATTTGTAACTTGGTTGTTGTCAATTTTGTGATTTTAAATCTTTTCCAAGTGATTGTCAGCCTTAGTCTGTCAGTATCATGTTTGGATAAGTACACATATCTGAACATTTTTCATAGGAAAAAAAAGTAAAGCAAAATACAATTCTGACTAAACCTTCTTTGCATAGTTATTAAATGTGATTATTCTTGTGGAGCATGATGGAAACTGTTACATGACAGCCAAATCTCTGCTTTTAAAAGCATTACATGGGTGAGCCAACAGCTGGAAACTGCCCATCAGGCTTTGAGTTAAGTCTGTTAAGAGCTCTCTTTCTGTGTTGTTTGGTCAGACGGGGTAGCCTATATAAGTTTTATTTGACTGAATCTATCAACACAGTGTGGACACACTGTGTTCTTTGTGTACACACCTCTTACCTACTTTAACCATCGTGGCCAATTCAATCCTTGGCTGTCTGTCAAAGACAGACGTTTTCCACCATAAAATGAAAGGAAGTAGCAGTCATATACATTTTACAAATGTAGGGATTTTGTTATGGGGCTTACTTTCTCTTAAGACATGTTTAAAAAAACTTCTACTTTTTAGGATATACCTTACTTGACAGTGCCCCTCTTGGAAAAGGTTTGAGTAAATATTTGCATATGCCCCGACTGCTCATTTGATTTGAAAGGAACCCAGAAGTGGAGTAAAGAGTAGAGGTGTACTGTTGTACTGTAATATGGTCATTCATCCATCCAAATGCTGTAAATATGAAAAGTATATAACTTTGAATTTCCAAAATGTGTATCTTAAACCAGATGTTTAAACAAATCTAATTGGACCAGCACATTTGAGATTGATCTGAAAAGACAAGACCCTTTAGAGCAAGCACATTACAATCTGAGCAGTGACCTGTGACATACAGTCCAGTCATAGAACAGCAGGAAGCTGCAGAGAGAATGAAAAAATACTGTACATGTCAGTAATGAACCCCCTTTTCCTGTTTTGTCTTCTTTTATGCCCAATGGAGATTTGCTAGCATGACAATGGTTCTGGATGAGCAGATTTAGAAGAAAGGAACACAAGCTGCCCAAGCAGACTTTTGTTTTAAATGACAGGAACACTGAACAATAATTGCTGAAAGGATTTTTTTTTTACCTGCTTTGTACCTATCATCCTGAAAAGTTGTATTTTTTAATCAGAGCAGAAGCAATATTTTTCTGCATACAGTATGGAAGTTATTAGGGATTTTGTTTAGACGCATACTTATCTTATCTTAGAGGAAGTTTGACATTTTGGAAAAGAGAGTCATTGGCTTTCTTGCCAAGAGTGAGATTATTATTATTGACACTGATTGTTACTCTCTGCAAAAAAGGGAATAAGCTTATTTCCCCAAAAAGTCTAACTATTCATTCAATAATTAAGGAAAGACAATATACCATCAAATGGAATTACACGTATTGGTGATGATGGGTTACTTGATCATGTAGCCTACGTATGTGGACAGAGCTCTACACACAATTGCAGAGAGGTTTAAAACTAACTAAGTTACTGTAAGTGAGAACATGCACTAAAATAAAATACTTTGTAGACTTATGGTTCACGGTTATTTTTTAACTAATTAAACAGACTGGCCCGCCATACACTCTAAGTCTAAACTGCCACAAAGCTAAAGTCAGGGAGACAGCTTCATTTTTATAGAAAGCCAATGTGTTTGTGTCTTGAATTATAATTTCATTTGAGGTGGGGGGGGCGGGAAGTTCATGGAAGATTTCAGACAGGAAAAGCAGAAGCACATCACTCCCCCTGTCCCCACCTCCATAAAGACCCTCTGGATTGTGACCTTCTAACAAATGCCTTGAACCAGGCCACTATGGACCCCTGCTGTGGGAAAATGTTCTGAATGGGCTACTGGATCTGTGGGGGGAATAAAGACTCCTTTCCAGGGTTTGAATTAAGGATATTTTTGGAGCAGGGGCTTCATGAAGCAAGAATTATTTTTAATAACGCTCAGTCAGAAAAGACCACTAAAATATTTAGGCTCTTACTGTAAATCTCACGCACAATTTATGCTGTATCTTTAAATCTTTTTCTAACCAGCCTTTAAACATATTTGAGATGATTGTACATATCATATCCGTACACATCTGTGCATGTACTGTATAATCTGAGCGGCCACTTAAATACACGTGTGACCAGACTCTCCCCCATCCCTAGTTGCTCTATGGACAGAAAGGCCCTGGGAGAATGTGTGTGTCAAAAGGTTACGCAATCAGCCCACCATGCTGAAACAGCACAGACCTCTAGTGTGCTGTGGGGAGTGAGTGTGTGTGTTTGTGTTTGTGTGTGTGTGTGTGTGTGTGTGTGTGTGTGTGTGTGTGTGT
>NC_048414.1:16646039-16652233 GCF_013103735.1 Etheostoma cragini
AATGGAATTGGATAAAGGGAGGGGGGTCTTCAGTGAAGAGGCAACTCAGAGGGAAAATCTCACTGCGGGCTGCACCAAAGTTTCAGTTCCTCAGATCTCCGCCCCTCCATGAATGTTGTATGGTAAAACATAAAACAGCAGCAGGCCTGTATTTGGTGGCCCACTCTCTTCTTGAAACTGATATTGTACAACATTATGAAAGGTGAGTGCCTTTGATTATCAACAATGTGATTAGATTTCTTTTCCAGTCAGATATGGATAAAAAGTTAACTTATTGATGTTTATTAGAAAAACGAACACATCCATAGATATCTTAAACATGTATTTCATTGCATGTATTGCCCGTAGAGCTCAGTGAGGGCTGTTGTTTTAATGATTTCTGTCATAGTTTCTCTGAGAAATAAACCACTGATTGTTTTGTCCAGCTAATGAAAGGCCTCCAGTATTAAAACATTACTAACATGCTCCAGTGCAAAGACTGTGTGCAGGTCTGGGAATCAATACTTGGCTTTAATAACTTTGTTGTTGTATTCAGCAAATGTTAATGCAGCACAGTTCATTCCATGCTGAGAATCATGTTGTCACAAACTGGGACTAGATGTGCTGTGAGAGTTGCTTGTATGCAATTTAATTCATACTTGGACATGAATAATGAATAAGCATGTGTAGCTTTTTTACACTGTTTTTTCACAGAGCTTTATCGTTTGATCATGAATATTTTCTTGCAATCGAAAAGAAAGCTCACCATGTGACACTTAAAACATTATTAAGATGGAAAATTAAGCAGATTTTTGAACAAAGGTCCATGATACAAACTGATAAATCATAGAATTTAAAATGTATGCTATTTTAATTCACAGCTTGTGCTATTGCTCTTGTTTTATTTTAGTTTTTTTTCAACCCAGCACATGTATTAAGTCCTACAGCTATGGAGATGTACATGAATTAGTTTTTAACATGCCATGGTGCCACTGTAAATCTTTGTGGTGCAGGTAGATGTGTGACATTGAATCCTACCTACCTTATGTAACTAATCCAGTTTCACAATAATCCAACTGTAGGGGTGTCAGCATGATTGGGAATATCTAGCTGCACATGATTAGATCCCAGTATTTCCCATCCTCAGGCTTTTGTGCCTACGTATATATGTTATGAATAAAGCTAAGTACAGGACTAATTTCTGATTGATCTATCAGCCGAGTTGCACTGTGGGTAATGTAGGCGCCAGGTTTTGACAAGGAAGAAGATTGCTTGAAATAAAAAAGACGATCCACTGCATCCCTTTTTTACAGTGCGTTCATTAAAAAAAACTGTTTGAACCATGTCAGCCCCACATTCATTCAATCATTTATCAGGTCAGTCTGTCAGTCACTTACTCAGCTAGTCCACAGCTTTTCAGAGAGAGGTGAAGTTGGCGCTGTTCCCTGGGATAAAGCTCCTCTGTGCCTCAATGAGGTCACTCTCAATCTTGGCGTATTTTCTCACAGTGTGCCTCTTCTCTGGCGTTCTATAAGCATGCACGCACAAAATCTATTTCAGCCTGACTATGCTACTATAAATAATGCTGATGTTTGGTCTCACCTATTAAAAGGACTGTGTTTGAAGTGAGATATTTGGCTTGTGTGTTGAGCTTCCCAGCATCTACAAAGAAACTGTGAAAAAGTGAGGTAAACTGTGATCTGGCTGCAAGGCCAGTGAGGAATTCTCATTTGCCTGCACAGTGAGTGGTGGGGCTCCACAGCTTTTGTTGCACCAAGCCTTCATTCCCACCAAGTACATTCTGAAAACAAGGGGCTCTATTTTTACCTCAAGCCACAATTTGGCTCCAGTGCTGGAGATGTTGGCTCCTAAAACGGGTCCAACCTCCAACCCCATGCACACAACACTCAAAGTCAAAGTTGTGTTGCACCTCTGCCCTTTGCCAGGAAGATCACATTCCTAAAAGTGGCTTCACACAAGGCTAGGCTAAATGGCATTTCCATCCCTTGTGTTGTTTTCAGGTCTGAACTCAAAAAACAGGGAGCTTCGTTGCTTCCATGAGACCAGGTCACACATCATGTTACATGTGTGTTTATGTGGATGTGTGAAAGAAGAAAGGAAAGGAGGTTTGATGTCCACATGTACTCTTGTAACTTAATTAGCTTGAGCAAGTGTCCTGCAGACTGATGAGCAATTTGTTTGAATTTGAACTGCAACAACAAGAGAGTGAAAAGGGAAACAGAGGGAATGGTGAGAGGCCTGTTAATGCAACCTGACAGGAGTGAGCACAGTCAGTGAGTGGTCTGTTTCCTCCACAGAGAGACATTTTTTCAGCAGCACTGGGCCCTTAACAGGGTCTGGCCGAGAGCTTGACCAACGTCTAACATGGCCACGTTACAAAAATAACGTTCAAGTTATTATTGATCTCATCCGATACAGAAAAAGTATTGGCATAAATCATAACTCATGTGAACAAACATTTAGAAACATCACTTACACAGTAGGAATTGTTCTTGAGAACTAGCCAAGGTCCTGAAATGCCTCCCTTCAGTCTTAAGTACACTTAATCCCCAAGTAGATCTTCTTTATTCTTACCTGATAGGTCCAATTGCAGCCAAACTGTGAAGTCCCCTACAGACTGTTGGGTGACATTTGAAAATAGTTCTGTTTTTCACTGGAAGCCAATAAGGTGGTTTATGTACTGGAGTATTATGTTTGGACATCAGTGCAAAAGACTAGCCGCTGCATTATAAATTAGCCCAAGCCCTCTTAATTGATACAATTCTAGGCCTACTGAGCAAGTGGTGCTAATTCACACGATATTAAAGTCTTTAAGAACACACACGAGTACCACATGAATTAGTTTCCAAACTTTTGAAAACCTTTTTTTTCCAATTTTGTTTTGTTTGACTAAAGGACAGGGAAGAAATGTAATATTTTAACAGAATTGACATTTTCACTTGCATTTAGTTATATTGGGATTGTTATACTTTATGCTTTTATACTTTTACGAAATGTGTTAACATTCACAATTTGGATTTTTATTAAAACCCCAACTGTAGTTCTTGTTTTACACATTGTGATTAACACAATGCATGACAGTGATGAAGCTAAACTGTCATCAAAGTAATTTTGATTACAACTGCCATTGAAACAACAGCAAAGCAAAACAATCAGATATGCCTCTTAGGGTAAATAAAATGATTTTGTCTTTTGCTCCATTTATTTTTTGTAATTTTAGTTGTTTTCTCTTCCACTCTTACCCTTTGGGGGAACAGGGGACATGGAAAACCCGTCCAAGGTGGAGCCCTCTAATGGGCACAACAGGTCCCTGGACATTGTGCCCAGTAATGAGGAGAAGATGACAGACAGGGGTCAGTGGGGCAACAAGATTGAGTTTGTTCTGTCAGTGGCTGGAGAAATTATTGGTCTGGGGAATGTCTGGCGTTTCCCCTACCTTTGTTATAAGAACGGAGGAGGTGAGTACTGACATTTTCTCATCTCTGGCCTTTTCAACACAAAAGCTTTTGCATTTAGTCATCAGGGTTGAAGAAATGTTAAATTATTCCACAGAAGGCTTATAGAAATTCCATGTTAACATTTGCTTGCAAATGCGTGACAGCAAAATGAAGCTTCTCAGAGGACATTTTGAATGAAGGTTAGGAGAAGATAATGCACAGGTTAATGTGTAATCTATTTTGAGCAGATCCATTGATCGATGAGGGTCATGGTTCACTGAAAATAGGAAAATAGCCGGACGTTGGCATGTAATGTCTGACACAATAGAGATCACTGACAAAAAAACAAAACTGGCAAACAATGTAATTTTGGATTTTTAATGTCCCATAGGAATCGAACTAGTTTGATTCTTGTGGCTGGATGGATGATTACATATTTACTTTACCACCATATCATTTGCATGACTCTGTAACATGGCCTTTGCTTATACCAGCAGAAGGCCTACTTTACATTGCTTAAGGACACATCGAAAGCGTCTGTGTGAACTTTTTATTTAATCTGCGTGTTGCTTATACAGGTGCCTTCTTCATCCCATACCTCATCTTCCTGTTTGCTTGTGGCATCCCGGTCTTCTTCCTGGAGACAGCTCTGGGTCAGTACACCAGTGAAGGAGGCATCACCTGCTGGAGGAAAATCTGCCCCTTGTTTGAAGGTAATCTGCCTATTTTCTTAAGAGAGAGAATTTAATAGATGTTTAATCATGTTAAAAACACTTTTAAAGCATTGAGTAGATCAAACTCATCAGCCACTGACAAGTTTAGTACAGGTGTTTATTTTACACTTTTATGACATAATTAAGATGTTTCTAGTGTTTTGTAAAAGTGTATTTTTGGGGAAGCATCTATATTCATGATGTTTTGATTGTACATTTAAAATGATCTAATGATCACAGTATGGGTGTATTTCTAAAACAATGAGTTGCTTGTGCAAATGGGATATATCTAAATATGTTTGTGTAACAATGTGAGATGAAAAAGGAATGTAAGATGTGTACAGTATAAGGTGTTTGTGTGCATGTGTACTTTTCACTGCACTTGTACAGTATATGTGTGACTTTGTGTGCAGCCATGTGTGTCAAACAACCAGCATGAAAGTCCTACAGATGTGGCATGCTGATGATTGTAGCTGTAACTGCTGGCAAGCAACCAATGCTGGCTAATGTTGAATTTGTTTGCCTTCGAATAAGTCTGCAATCAGCCATAATCATAACTCATTCAGGATGACAGCTGGGGACGAGTTGATTCAGGTGTACAATTGTGAGATGGAAAAAGAGTTTAACCAAGAAATCTTGACTGTTACAGTTTACCCTTGCATCCTTGCTAATTTACTGTACTCTGGTGCAGTCATTTAGAAAAGCAGCAGAGGTGAGCGAAGGGTTTAATGAAGCTGCAAATTCCCAGGTTATATTATGTCTCTTTGTCAATGGTGAATGGAACTGCCATGGAGTTATTGTTTCAAAATTGTTTCTTGTTTGAGATAAACTACAAGTATATTGCAAGTTAATTTGAATCGGTGGTTTTCTCTGACTACTGTTGAATACGACCCTGTGAGCTCACTAAGACACCAGGTGTGCTTGCTTAATGGAATCCAAGCTGATTTTTTCTGCAAGACAAGTTTCTCAATACATTATGTTTAGCTATATTAAAGCATACTTGTGATAAAAACATATAGCCTCATGTTACATACTGGTAATTACACTTGTTCTCATGGCATTGTCAAAGACATACTGCAGAGACAGAGTTTTCTCTTCGGCTAAAATAATTTACAATAGTGGCAGCATTTTACTGTTTGATCATGATCTTGGTGTTTTTTTTCTGTTCCAGGAGTGGGTTATGCCACCCAGGTGATTGTTGCTCTGCTTAACATCTACTACATCATCGTGTTAGCCTGGGCCGTCTTCTATTTGTCTCAGTCTTTCACTTGGGATCTGCCCTGGGCCTCCTGCAACAACACCTGGAACACAGGTAAGCCACAGTGCCCCTTACCAAAAGCAATAGATGTGCTTTTGCTAGACATGATCTGTGTGTAATCATTAATCAGGTCTCCATCTTGGCATGCTTATGCATCTTTAGCCACACATGGTGGCAATGGTGGTCTACCGGTCTAACACATTGGGCCACACTAAAACATTTCAACTAAGTGGAGGATGAATCCTAGTTAAATTTGGCGATTCTTTGTGTTTTCCTGTCAATTGATACATTTTTGTGTGAATTGTCTCTACAACTATCAGATGTATTGTTGTCATATTTGTTTTCTTATAACTTTTATAAATGCAGATCATTGATATTTAGATACAAATTCTAATTTGATCAATACTTTATGACCAAATACCTCAAAACTAATGGCATCCCCATCAACTCCAGCTGCGTGTAGCTAATTAACACCATTGTACATGTTAAACATCATACAGTATCTAAGCATTGAACTTCTAGCATGGCTACAGACTTTTAGTGTTGTTTATTTCAAACTAATCCAAAAAATATAATATATATGTAGAGGGGCTCAAAGGTTTGGGCACCCCAGGTAAACACTTTTCTTATTGTGCATAAAAAAGCTAAGAAAAGATGGAAAAAATCTCCAAAAGCCATCAAATGACAGATTAGACATTGTCATAATGTGTCACAAAAAGTTAGATTTTATCTCCATCATTTACACTTTCAAAATAACAGAAAACCCCAAAAATGCCATCTGCATTG
>NC_048414.1:16652243-16677988 GCF_013103735.1 Etheostoma cragini
CCCCACACACACACCTTTGCAGGTATCAAAGGTACTCCAAAAGTCTTCCAGTTCTTTGAGATTTCTGGCCTGTCTGTCACGCACTGCTCTTTTAAGGTCTATCCACAGATTGGATAGATCCAGGAGATTGTGAAGGCCATTGTAAAACCTTCAGTTTATGCCTCTTGAGGTCCAGAATCCACCATGGATTTTAAGGTGTGTTTGGAATCATTATCTATTTGTAGAAGCCGTCCTTTCTTTAACTTCAGCTTTTTCACAGATGGTGTCAAGTTAGCGTCCAAAATTTGCTGAAATTTTATTGAATCTATTTTTTCTTCTACTCGTGAAATGTTCCCTGTACCACTGGCTGCACTACAACCCCAAAGCAAGATTGATCCGCCCCCATGCTCAACAGTTGGACAGAGGTTCTTTTCATTAAATTCTGTGCCCTTTCTTCTCCAAACGTACCTTTGTTTATTGCAGCCAAAAGGTTCTATATTAACCTCCTCGGTCCACAGAACTTGTTTCCACAATGCATCAGGCTTATCTATGTGTTTATTTGCAAACTTGAAACGCAGATTTTCATGGTGAGGACATAGAAGAAGTTTTCTTCTGATGACTCTTCCATGACCACCATATTTGTAACAGTATCTCTTTATAGTGGAATGGTGTACCATAGCTCCAGTGTCTGCCAGGTCTTTCTAGATGGATTTTGCAGTCAAATGTGGGTTTTGACTTGCTATTCTCACAACCCTGCAAGCTTTCTTGGTCTTCCAGATCTTGCTTTAACTTCCATGCCTGATGACTGCCATTTCTTAATTACATTCTGAACAAAGCATATTGGCATCTGAAAACGCTTTGCTATCTTTTTACAGCCTTCTCCTGCTTGTGAACGTCAACTATTTTTAATTTCCGTTTTCTAGACAACCGCTTAGAAGAAGCCATGGTGATGATTGTTGGGGCAAGGTCAGATGAGTCTGGGGATTTAAAACAGACAATGATTGAGAACAATCCATTACACTGTTAGGTCTCAGCTTTTGAAAGGGGGCAGTGCATGCTGCAAACTCTGCAGGGTGCACAAACCTTTGCAGGCACCATTATTTTGTTTTCTGTTATTTTCAGAATCAGAATCTAAACATGGTCTAAACAGAAACAATATAGAGGCATGAGTGCAACAAATACTGCAAAAAAAATGTATTTAAATGTGGAGCATAGAGCAAAGGATACTGGGATACGTATGTTATTTTATTAGAATATGAACAGTGTGAACATTATGAACAGCTCTGGAGTAGGGAATGAGAATGATGAATAAATAACAATTAATAAGTGTGATGTGAGAATGGGAATGATGAGTAAATAGTAAATATTAAATAATAAGTGAGACATGAGAATGAGAATAATGAATGAATACTAAATAAGAGGAATAATGAGTGGAACCAGTAAACAGGTGCTGATTAGAGACAGTGATACAGGGTTATTGCACAGAATTGAACTTAACACTGTAAGAAGTCAGCTGTTCATCAGAGTGATGGCTTGTGGAAAGAAACTGTTCCCGAGTCTGTTGGTTTTGGCATGCAGTGCTCTATAGCGCCTGCCAGAGGGGAGAAGCTGGAACAGGTTGTGTCGGGGGTGAGATGGGTCTGCAGTGGTGTTTCCTGCCCATTTCCTGGCTCTGGAAGAGTATTAATATCAGGAACGGAGGACAGGTTGGCACAGATGATCTTTTCTGCAGTCCTAACTGTCCGTTGTAGTCTGCTCCTGTCCTTTTTGGTGGCAGATCAAGACCAGACAGTGATGGACGTGCAGAGGACAGACTGGATGATGGCTGTGTAGAAGTGGATCAGCAGCTCCTTAGGCAGGTTGAGCTTCCTGAGCTGGTGCAGAAAGTACATCCTCTGCTGGGGCTTTTTAATGATGGTGTCATTATTGGGCTGGAACTTTAGGTCCTGGGATATAGTGAATCCCAAAACCTGAAGGATTCCACTGCAGACACACAGGGCTGTTGAGTATGGTGACGGGGGAAGAGTGAGGGGGCTCCTCCTGAAGTCCGCGATCATTTCCACAGTTTTGAGAGTGTCAAGCTCAAGGTTGTTCTGATTGCACCAGAGAGCCAGCTGATCCACCTCCCATCTGTAGGCAGACTCATCACCGTCCCGGATGAGGCCAATGACCGTTGTGTCATCAGCAAACTTCAGGAGTTTAACAGATGGGTCTCTTGAGGTGCAGTCATTGGTGTAGAGGGATAAGAGCAGTGGGGAGAGCACATACCCCTGGGGGACGCCAGTGCTGATAGTCCGTGTGCTGGATGTGAATTTGAAAGTCTAAAAAATGGAAATAAAATGTAACTTTTTGTGACATATTATACGAATGTCTAATCTGTCACTTGATGCCTTTTGGAGATTTTTTCATCTTTTCTTGGCTTCTTCATGCACATTAATACAAATCTTTACCTAGGGTGCCCAAACTTGCCACTGTATATACATACAGTATATGATGTTTGTTTTTTCCTGGCGTTTTCCTTCAACATTTAATTAATTTATAGTTTTATTGTATCCTGAGGAAGTGAAAGTTCCTGCACCATTTCACTCCTCCGCCTCAGTGGTGGCATTGTTTCACTTGCCTGTGTGTAACTTGGAAACCTTAGAGAAAGCTTGGATTTCTTCACAGCATTGAATGTCTTTCTGTCTTTCTTTTCATTCAAGATTCCTGTATGGCATTTCAGAGGGGGAATAGCTCCATCAATCACCATGAGAACACCACCTCTCCTGTCATTGAGTTCTGGGAGTAAGTGCCTTTTTGTTTTTCCATGTCCTCAAATGGCCTTGTAGGTGCCAACAAGTTACAAAATATGCAACCAAGTAACGTAAACTTGTATTACATCCTGCTTTAAAAATATTTGATTGTTAGACTAGAAACAACTTTTACTACTGGTTCCAAAGATTTGTAGTTTTTCTCCAAGGCCTTTTGAAAAGCTCAGACCCTTAGCTTCTTCGCTAGTGAGTTTAGACAAAACGTTTTACTGGAAAAGTTGTGAACATAAATACTATGATTGTGGTATATAATAAATTCTAAGACTAAAAAAAACAATCTAATGTTTTGTGTCCATGCCACAGGCGAAGAGTGCTGAGAATTTCCTCAGGTATTGATCACATTGGCTCTCTGAATGGGGACCTAGTCATCTGTCTGGCCGTCGCCTGGGTCATCTGCTACTTCTGCATCTGGAAGGGAGTAAAGTCTACTGGCAGGGTGATCCTTCTCCTTCATTCACTACAGGACTGAGAGAGTATTAGTAGATAGTATTCTGCAGCATTTACAGAAGCATAAGAAATACAGTACGCACAAACTCTGCTGCTAGCGCGATCAGTGTTAACCACAATGGCGGAATGGCCTCACACCTCATCAACTAAAAATCACATATGATAAAGCTTTTATTTGTGCAGACACTTTTAAATGTCAGATGTTGACAGATTTAACACAATATTACATGTAGCCTGAACACAAGTCATGTCGACATGCATGTCTGATTAAGAAGTACTGCTTTTTCCTTGCAGGTTGTTTACTTTACAGCAACCTTCCCTTATGCCATGCTGGTGGTCCTGCTGATCAGAGGGGTTACCCTGCCTGGAGCCTCCAGGGGAATCCACTTCTACCTCTACCCCGACCTGGGACGGCTGTCTGACCCACAGGTAGTCTGCTTTTTAGACAGAAACACAAACAAAAACAGGTAACATCTGCAAGCCTAGCAGAACAGTTGTCAAATGTAACTGTGATTTAGAGATACAGTGGCTGACCATCTTCTCAAAAGTTGCTGGTTGAATCAGGATCATCTACGTGGAGGAAGTTGCTATTTCTGGAATGTGTTTTTTATTGGTTGTGTAGGCAGTTAAGGCATTGAAAACGTTTATTAACAACATATTGCACACCATTTGAGCTAGTTTGTTTTTGCTTGAAAGTTTTGTTACACATCTTGTCTGAATTTGTTTGCTCAGAAAAGATGCTGTGTCGTTAAATGGGGTCCGTGTAAATCCTTTCAAGAATTGCTATGAAGGGAGTGACTATTGGACTTAATTTGAAGGCAACAGTTTGCTACCAGGTTTGCCATACCAACTTGAATGGTGATGAGTACCAGTGTTCTGTCCACAGCTTGTTTCCACTGCCTCTTAATGACCAAAAAGTGTTACTGCAGGTTTTTTTTATTCACTCCTGTGACATTACTTCATACTTTTGCACTGAACACAAACATAGCTTCCTTTACAATTTTTTTTTTTTACAAACACTGCTGCCACCAATTTGTCTTGAGGGGAAGGTATCAATGAAATATTTGTCCATTCCAAATGGAAGAGAGTGGACTGGGAATGGTGGTGGTAACAGGGACTTTACAATTATGTAATTCCTTGCCGTCAGATTGCAAGCAGTGTGAAAATTTAAAAGAGGGGCCCTCTTAAATCCCTCTCAGGGCTCTTGGGATGAATGCAAGCCCTGTGTGTGCAGGCCAAGACAAGCTAGGCTGGTGGAGCTGGTGCCCTGAGAATACCTGCCTTTGTGTCATGTTGTGTCCAGAGCTTATGTTGTTGTTTGGACCCCCAGTCAATCAGATCTTCAAGGCTTGCTGCCAGCTATCTAAAACATGCCCCAGTGCCCTGGGAGCACTTTACCAGAATTGCAAGTATAAAGAAAAACCTCATTTGAATTTTGGAGTGTGAGTAAGTGTTCAAAGAGAGGGTAAAAAAAGTGCTGCACTTTATGCCTCTGAGAGACAGGAATGGATAAATGGGTTTTCTGGATGGGTAATGTCAGGATGAAGGGGTTAAGAGGGTGAGTTTTGGGGTAAAGAGCTTTGGGACTTAATAGATACATTGGTCGTCGGACGGTGTTTTTAAAAAGGTGGGAGTGGCAAGAACTCTTTTAATATGAAGGGTATGGGAGGCTGTGTGAGGAGAGCAGTCCCAGACACTTGATGTAGTAATAATTTTGGTGTTCATTCGTATTACCTTTACATTGTAATGAAATGGTCCTTCTCAGTATTTACGCTGGTAGGATAAACATTCCTTGTTGTTCCTAGTCACTTCTCATGTGTATGGGTTTGCAATCGATACCAGATACAGTAGCAAAAGGAACCAAGTCTTCTGGGAATCTACATCCCTTTTTTGTATTAATCTGTTGTAAGTATGCAGGCTAGAATGAAAATGTCCAGTTACGGTTATTCTTTGCATGTTTTGTCATGATCAGCTGATGGTTCAGTTATATTTAGTAATTATTCTGTATGTGAGAGCGGATGTCGCTCAGAAAGCCCTGACAGCTCAGTTATAAAGGATGCTAGGTTGGTAAACCATGGGTTGAATCCAATCAGTATTAACACATGTGCAATGTTTCTCTAAAAGATAATAAAGTTAACTCTAGTACATGTAGATCTTCAGCCGATTTTGAAGGTCTCATGGCATGAACATTTTACTTTATGAGTTTTTTTTAACATTGATATAAGTTCCCCCAGCTCCCCCCTCACATAACAAAAAACATAACAAAAAAACTGATTTATGTGTGTTATTATTATCTTGTGCCTTTAAATATGTGTTCTCTGTCTGATTATCTTGTTTGTATTCTGTCCTAAGGTATGGATGGATGCAGGGACTCAGATCTTCTTCTCCTATGCCATCTGCCTGGGTTGCCTCACAGCTCTGGGAAGCTACAACAAATACAATAACAACTGCTACAAGTAAGGACTGCAATGAGAATGCGCTGGGCATTGTGATTAACCACACACCACTAAGTGACTATTCCGTCTTAAATTACTATGATTACACCCATAATTGTTGAAGATGGACATTCTATCTTTGTATAAACGGGAATCATATGTCTAGTCCAGACAATATTGGACACACATGCAGTTTCTAATCATTACATGCCTCTCTTTGTGTTATTTCCAGGGATTGCCTGTCCCTCTGTTTCCTGAACAGTGGTACCAGTTTTATTGCAGGGTTTGCCATCTTTTCCATCCTGGGCTTCATGTCCTATGAGCAGAATGTGCCCATCTCTGAAGTGGCTGAATCTGGTTGGTTTTTCTTTTACTATTTATAAAAAAACAATGTAAGGTAATCTACCTGAGACATGGTCTTCCCACTTGAATTGAGGGATTTCCTTCAGCCTCTCAATGGCCTCTACGGTTTTATTGATATTAATGACATCCTTTCATTGCAGTCACATAAGCAAGGACGACCAATAATGGTAATTTTAATAAAAATATACATGTAAAATTTGTTCCAACTCAGGTCCAGGCTTGGCGTTCATAGCCTATCCTCGTGCTGTGTCCATGATGCCTTTCTCCCCTCTATGGGCTTGCTGCTTCTTCATCATGATCGTCTTTCTGGGACTGGACAGTCAAGTAAGACTAACATATGCACCGCACACACACACACACACACACACACACACACACACACACACACACACACACACACACACATACAGAGAAAGAGACACATTAGTAGTATTACAGTGTCAAACAAAGATGTAAAGCACCATGGATTATGTATGTGTACATATCTGCAGAAATTGTGTTTGCATGCAACCATGCACAAGCAAATATATACACTCATATATACTTACAGTTCCATACAAGTGAATGAGAACGCGTGTCCAACCTTTGACTAGCCTTGTATTTTTAAAGTCTCATTATTCTTGTTTTTTCTTCATTAGTTTGTGTGTGTGGAGAGCCTGGTGACAGCCATGGTGGACATGTATCCTGCCACCTTCCGGCGTAAATACCGCAGAGAACTCCTTATCCTGGCAGTGGCTGTGGCGTCCTTCATCCTGGGACTCATCATGCTGACAGAGGTTGGTCTCAGGGACCTCACTTCATAATGTTTTCACACAATACGTTTACAGAATGAACAAGTAATCTTGCCCAATGGAGGGTAACTCTAACTCTACATTCAAAGCTTATATGGAAACCCTGTTTAATTTAAACCAGATTTTCGAAGTAACATTTAGAAATTTTGACATAATATTGGACAATCATGGTAGCAATACTTACATTTAATATAACCATCTCTAAGATAATAACGAGGATGTTAATTGGCGGCATGTTAAAGACCTTTGGTGTGTGGTCAGTGGAGACTTTCTTATCTTCTAGATTATTAAGCAGACCACACTTACAGTATTTTAAAATAAAACTGCCCATTTCTACCTACTACAGCTTCTGGTTAACAGCCTTCAGTCCACATAAACAGCTGATACTCCCTTCCCGCCCAGCCAATTGTTTCTTCAACTTGTTTGATTATGGTCTTCTTCACAAAATAATTGCTGTATTACACTTTGTAGAATTGAACACAAAATGAATGAGTGGCTAATGCAGTCTTAGTTTTTCCTCATCATAAGACAGCCTGGAGGTTTTCTTTTGGTAGTTATACCTAGTTTTAAACCCATGTCTGTCTCCACAGGGTGGCATGTACATCTTCCAGCTCTTTGACTACTATGCAGCAAGTGGGGTCTGCCTGCTCTTCGTGGCTATATTTGAGACTGTTTGCATCGCTTGGATTTATGGTGAGTGTGTTAGGTAGGCTATTTGGGAATGCATAAAAGAGGGGATTTAAACTACAAAGGCTTTCTTCTAACTAAGCACTATTCATCCCGGTCCACACTGCCCTCTGCGTTCAGCCAATCGCTAAGTATCCACTTTTTTCTTGTGCTCACTCATTCGAGCCAAAGAGTTTTTTGAGTGTTATTTCAATTTGTTGGTTTATTTGGTAAATAAATAATATATAGAACATTCAATAAAATCACAGTAGCTTACTGTTTTAAAGCATATCTTATGGTTGCTCAGCAGTCATTTCTGCCAATCATGAGCATAATTAATGTGTTTCCTTTAACATTTCTGCAGTTCATAGAGTGAGTCTTGACATTAATATCAATAAGTAAGTCCCCACTGCATTTCTCTCATCTCTCCCCGATTTTAGGTGCTGACCGTTTCTATGACAACATAGAGGACATGATCGGCTATCGCCCCAGCCCTGTCATCAAATATTGCTGGCTTTTCTTCACTCCTGCAACATGCATTGTGGGTCTTACATTCATTTTTAACATGTACGCTTTCACACTGCCCTCCCAAAGCAAGGGCAACATCTGCTGGTCAACAGTGAAAATACATTTTAATTAGCAGAAGACCACAAATGGTCAAAGAAAGCCTACTTTATCTATAGCTTAACAAAAAACGGAATTGAGGTTTAGGATGGACTAATATCATTTAAAATATAAAGTATGTAACATAGCCAACACCCAACCAGAACCATGACATATCTCTCTTCGTGTCTGTTATCAGGGAACCTTTGCTTTCGCCTTGATCAAGTACTCACCTCTGAAGTACAACAATGAATATGTATATCCATGGTGGGGATATGGGATTGGCTGGATACTGGCCCTGTCCTCCATGCTGTGTATCCCTCTTTGGGTAGCAATGAAACTGTACTACACCCCTGGAACACTGAGAGAGGTACGTTTTACCAATAAACTGTCGTTTTTAAGTGCAAATAAATAACTGTCTTTGCCATTTGTCATTTTAGAAGAATGTACCACTTGGGAAAATAAATTGTGTTAAGGCTGCTCTCATCAATACTTTTGTATTGGAAATGGACCACATGATAATGTGTATGTGAAAGGGGTTGATCTTAGTAATAAACCCACAGAGAATTGGCATCCAACTGTGCAGCTGCTAGTATTGAGCATTTATGCATCTTTCAGCTCATTGTTTTGCTTTCACAACTTTACTGTTTGGTTCAGTGTCACCACTCTCATTGACCTGGTTTCCAGCAAGCAACCTTTTTCAAAGCTCTGATAAACAATACCTGCCCAGGACCGAATAGCAGAAAAACTGAGTTAGCAACTAGGTGAACACGCTGGAGCATTTATCCACTAAAGAGCCAGATATTTCCCTCCGGACTTGGTGAAGACTAAAACAGAACTAAAATGTCAGTGATGATGGCTCAATATTGAAATGACAGATGAACAGAAACAGAAATTCCAAAAGAATGCTATTGTCGCTACATATTTGCCGAACTAACATGTTCGCTTACACATGTACTAACATATGCACAATAACAACTTTATAGGGCTATAATGTGTCAATATTAGGTGCAAGTTGCACTGCCCCAATGGGTCAAATACTCAAGTAATAATTAAGGTAACAAATATTAGAGTTATGTGTTGTTTTTTGTTTTTTAGTAAAGCTTAAATATGACAGTTATATAAAATTATTTAAAAGAACAATATTATGATAATATGTTTACAACTTATCACATTATTGATGTCTAGATATTAAGGTGTTTACCAATAAGCACAATGTTCCTGGTTTTCAGTTTTTTGCCATGTAAGCTATCGCATTACTGATGTTGAATAATCTCTTTAATAATGTTAATGGTAAGAAAATTGGTCTAGCAAGTTTTTCTTAATTTTATACATTTTTCATTTACAGCGCCTTGTTCTCTTGACCACTCCTTCCACTGATTTACCGAAGACCAAACTGGAGCAGGAGAAGCTGCTGGCCATCTTCGCAGCAGACAGCGACAGCCTCCATCAGAAATCACCTCCCACTAAGGACGGCTACTTCCCTGTTGATGAAAAAGAGTCTCATTGCTAGAGACTTGAGGTTTGGAATCAGAGCCTTGTAGGGGTCAAAGGTCACTCCTCAGCTTTGACACTCTGTCTGGCCCCATCCCAACTGTCTCTGCAATACCTCACCAGACAGGGTGGCATTCAGGCACGCTGCAGTCCCCTACTATGTAACTGCTGATCTGCTGCTGGAGTTTCCTTTTTTGTACACCACCTTCAGTATAATGCCATCAGCATTCCTACTCAAAGGGGCTGTACTAGATATTCAGAAACAAACTGGTCTTGGATTGAGTCCATAAGGCACTCATGGACTGTTCTCTTACTTGTTAAATACCAGCGTTTTATCACAACCTTCTGCACTGTTACACACACAAGGCACTCACATGTACTAACACACACCTGCAGCCGGACCGGCTATCAAAACATGGAACAGAGAAGCTCAGATTACAACCCAAACAGAGGAACAGTGACTTCCTCCTCTGTTCAGGAGGCCATATACTATATCTTTACACAAGAAACAGTTCTTTACTTCTATATTGATTTTTTAAATGTCGAGTACAGCCCCTTTAAAGAGTTACATAAGTTGGTTTCCATCTAAGTTGCTAGTGGCAGAGTAACATGTACACTTGAAATAATGTAGCCATTGTTGTAACACAGTGGCTAAGAATTTACATTAATTGTGTCTGCTTTCTAAGGAAGCATTTGTTTTTCTGTTTGTGGACATCTCTAATGTTCATGACATGACATTACAGTTACTTTGTTGATTCTATCGGCTATCTGCTGCAAATGGAGCACAAGAGGAGTCACATGAATAAAAGCTCTGTGTGTGTGTGTGTGTGTGTGTGTGTGTGTGTGTTCAAATGCACTTCTGTATACAGTGTTCAAGCGTATTCCAGTTTTTGCTGTATTGTAGAAATTTATCATCTCAGGATGTAAAATTTTCTCATTACAAAGAATCCAAGCACGGTTTGGAGTACAGTTAGTAGTATAAGTACTAGTTTAGAGTACATTTAGCTGAACTAACCAGAACTCAACTCAATTAAGCTTTGTTGTTGTTGTTTTTTTCAGAACAATGTTACAATGTTCATTCATTCAATATGTTTTTTATTTGTTTTGCTGAACATTTGCAGAGTTACAGGAAAATGTGTCATGCTTTTTTTCAATCTTTTGATTATTGACATGATTTTAATGTAGTTGTTTTTGCCTTATCTCTAATGCATTGATTTGTATGAAATTAAAAAGTAAAGTGCCTGAAGGAGGCAGTTGGGCCATTTAGATAATATAAACAGGGCAGTTGGTTGAAGGGCTTCATTCCAAAATGAACATCTCTCCTGACATCTCTTTTTTTTTTTTTGCTGTTTAATAATGAACTTGAGCATGTGTTTCTTTAGATGTTGAAATTATTGATTCCTGATAGGGAATACCTTTACATAACTTTTATATGCTAAAATTATTTTTTATGACTGAATAAAAAATACCTTCATTTGAAACGTTTCTCTTGACAGATATTTTTATATTTTGTAGGACATGTAGTTTAACATCGTTCAATAACTCAATATTCATAAGGTCCATCACACTGGTTAGTAGACACTAGTTAGATTAAAAATAAGCACTTTTAATGCAAAACAAAAAAACATGGGCTCTGCATTTATGGATAATTTAGTTTCCTGCCCCTCACACCTTAAAATCAGCAGGCTGTTTTGGGTGTCATTTCACATCCTCCATATGTAGGATGCTGGAATAAAGTAAGTTTTCAGCTATATACCCAACATCTAAATGGCTTGTACAAGGGGTTACTTATAGTCAGTGATGCTGGGGAAATGGTTTGACTCATACAAATAAGCATTAATCTGTCATTTCTTCACATCTCAATGTACTGAAAATCTCCAGAAATATTGTGAATTGCTTGCCTTGTCCGCTTTAATTTTTGGACAAGATTAACAATGTGGGCTAATTTTAAAATGTCTCAATTTGACATTTAGTAAAGTAGTATTACCAGTATTTAAAGGTTTGTAGTCACTGAGGACACAAGCTGTTTCTTCAGCAAGACAACACAAAACTCCAGCAGCCAACAAAAAGCCATAGGTGGAGGAGGGCTCATTGTGAGATGACAAGCACCTACATGTTGAATACGGATAACAGGCCGAATTGTTTCTTGTATTTAGAATTCAAATAAAAATCATGATTAAAGGAAAAGCCTGAAATCTGAAAAGAATCAGGTGCCTATAGTGCAGTCACTGTGCAGCCTCGGGGAATGGATTATTAACCTTGAAATAAAAATCTAATTATAGTGAACTGGCATTCTGAATGCATGTGAATTATATACTGTGTTTTTACTTTTAAATATTTTCTATATTATGTCAAACTTATGTCTAAGTTTTAGTATCAGTTATGTATTAAACAAATATTGAGATGATTTACCAAAGGAAAAGGAACAACACCACAGTGAAAGAATATTCAATAATAAGTAAGAGTCCTGCATTCAAAATGTTATTTGGTAAAAGTGCAGAAGGATCACTACCTACAAATGTACTTAAACTATCCGAAGCAAAAATAACCACCGTCAGTGTTACATTATTACATATTTTAGAATTGGATATTCTGATACATGTAAACAGCATTTTAATGTTGGTTGAAGCTCAGTTTAACTGCTATGCATACTGTTGGGCCACTTAACCCTAAGCATTCATCATATTTTATAAATAAGACATGTGTTTTGGATCAAAATCACAATCTGTGAACCCAAAAACTACCAACAGCAGCTATCAGTTAAATGTAGTGGCGGAAAACATTCAAGTAAGAAGTAGAACATTTTAATACTCCACTAAAGAACACACAGGTCTACATCAAACTTGTACCTAAAATACGCAAATAACTTACATTCTACCACTATGTAATTGAAACATTTATATATATTTTTTAAATTATCCAGTTCTGCTGAAGAAAATTCTTTCCTAGCCTTTAGGTGGTGCAGTAGTGAAGGGCCTCTCTGTATCAAGCTTCCCCAGCAGGGGTCGCTGTAGTCAACATTCTGAATCTGTTGTCACTGTTTACGGAAGTCCAAATGACGTGTCACTGTCCACCGAAGCATTGTGGGAAGGGAAGTGGAGCTGACGGCCGCTGATGGTAGACTGCTCAATTTGACAAAACATATTCGATTAATGAGCAGCCATAATAACTCGAAATAAAGGGGAGTGATGTTACTTTACGAAGCTAATGTCAACGGGCTTTGAAGAAGAGGAACGTATGCCGGTGTCATCGTTGCTCTGCTGCGCACGGACACTCAAAGCAGAGAAGTGGGATACTGTATCAATGGACCGCGGCGTTTTTATTTTATTTTCCGAGGGAGCCGTATAAAGTAGCAACGGACTACATTCCCGCTGTGGATGGGTGGGGGGCGACTGCGCTCCCGCATTCCTTATCGTGTGAAGTTACTTGAGATTTCTGTCGAAGACCCCGTCAAAGATGTCGACCAGCAGTCCAGAAGCGGTGAAGAAATTGCTGGAGAACATGCAGACGGACCTGCGGTCTCTGTCCATGGAGTGCAAGAAGAAATTCCCCCCAGTCAAAGAGGTTAGCCGGCTAGTTAGCTAGCTTTACTGAGTGTTCAGCAGCTTGTTTCACTTGTGTATCTGAGCTTATATTCATAAATGATATGGATTTTGACTGTTGAATTTGTTTATATGAGCCCTTTTCCCCACCAAGCACCGGGCCTCTAACGTTACTCTGTTGTGGGATGTGGACGCTGAGTTGTCCTCATACGGGTAACGTTAAATTAAAAGTTGTGTCGGCTGGGCCTTCCTGCCAACCAGGCTTTCAATTAAAGGGATATACAGGTGGCACGTGTCACACCATTTGGTTATTAAGGCCAATGTGAAGCATTGAAATAGTGAATTGTTGCCTTTCATTCCCCACTTTGCGACCACTTATTGCTAGAGACTGGTACTGTACAGTTTAGCCATTGGAGAAAAAAACACAAAGACATGCAAAATAAACTGTATGATAAAGGGTCAAGTCATAATAATGTCTAATTACACACTCACAGAAACATTTCCTCACATGGGCACCAGAAGGTCTTTAAAAAATAACATTGACATGACATGACATTGTCTCTCATGTTCCAATGCTTTCAGCACCTCAAACACTTGTCTATTCAAACCTGTTGTACAGGGATAGTTGGAGAAATCGGAGATTGATATGTCAAAACATCCACAACTAAAGCCAAAACAATCAGCTTGGCTAGATAAATTCCACTAGTGTTATTTCTTTGTGATTTGTGAGACCCAGACACACTAACTTTAATACCAGGGCAGTAGTGCATTGATGACTGGACAATTGTCTGGTGAGTTGTTTTGAGCAAAAGGTTTTGCTTTTGACATTTGCCAATAGAAGTCCTCTGCTTGGCCTGAATATATCTGTCAAGGATCTCACAGTTTGTTTTACACAACAAGCTTGTCAGCATTGACACAGCTAACAAACCTTTCATACAAGTGCTTTTTTACAGTCCTTGGAATGACTCCCTGTTTGCGGCTGCTGACTGGCTTCGTTGTGTAGCACTGTTGGTGACATCATGGCCTAATTTAAAAACAGAATAGTACAAAGAGGGGCAATGTCAGATGTCAGTGCCTTCTATAGTGTACGTGTGTTGTTAGATTCACATGGAGAAGTCAACAGTCAACCCAGCTTTTATGACTCAACTTTGCCTCAAGCAACACAACCCTCTATTATGGAATCTGCGTTCAGCAGTCCGCAGGGCTCATTACATTCATTTACATCTAGACTGTATAGTATTTCATTTTTACCCAACATTACATTTACATAAAATTACGAGGCATACAATATTGGATTAACACAACTTCCATTCACTTGCTGTTGTGGTTTGAACATGTTGTGTCTGTGGACATATAGATGCTGTTCTATCATTTACTTGTCACGGAAATGCACACAGAGCAGCCGGTGTTTGCCAATGTGATGTGATTTAACTGACAAGATCTCAGTCAGATCCTCTTTACCTTAATTCCCAGGTAAAGCAAGCTCAATGTTTGCCTGCATATATATGGTCACACAGGTCAATAGCTGAAATGCTGCATTGTATGTGGGCTTCTTTTGAGGCTATGGAAATATTTGTTAACCAGCTCAGCGGCACAATACATTTCTGGATGGAAACAAACTTGTTGGTTTTGTGGTTCTATTCTAAATGAAATCGTGAGATCTCTTGGGTCCTCTAGACTTCAGCTGTCGGTCATGGTCGCAGCCGTTCCGCAACAAATCTGGACCTGGCGGGTAATGAGGGGTGTTAAGCACGGAGCCGACACACAGCAAACGGTGGAAATAGGGGTTTGGTTCTCACCATGGTTAAAAGACTACATTACTGTGAGAAAAAGAAATGGTTCAGCAAGTGCTTCCAGTTCCTAAATGTTTCCGTCACTGCATGTCTCACATCTCAGGCATCTCTAGGCCCTTGGCTAGGGACCTTTCCAACCATCTCCTTTTTTAAATTGATTTATCACCACCCATGTTTCCTTGTCCTTTTCAATATATTTCCCCTCAGGGTTCACAGCAGCACAGGGAGCCACTTTGGTGTTTCCCACAACCTGAGCTCACTCACGCTCCGGTTGATAGTGTGATTGAAGCAATCTTTTCCAATTTGAGCTGTCATGGTTATATTTGCTGGGATGTTAAGTTGCTACAAACAAGCTGGGTACTGGTGGCCATTGTTGTGAATCTAAATGTCGGTGCCTGTTGTAGCACATGAATGTAATCCACATTTTAATATTTAAATTTGAAACAAATTAGCTGCATAAACCTTTTATCTTTGTTTGTAAGTTTTCAAAACTCAATACCAAAACATTGTGTTCTCATTGCAAAAGAAGAATCAGGAAGCCCTGTCCTCATTTCCCAACCCATCTACATTCCAGTTCCTCCCCAATTTCCCAGTCCATCTCCCACAGAGACTTTGCGCCACAGTCTGTGGTTACTCTTGGTTAAGAGGAGCCAAGAAGAGTACCATTGATTTGTCTGCATCTTAGCATCAGACACGCACAACCTCTTTCTCATTGAGTCAGTGAAACTGACAAGGCTTCGCTGTTTGCTGTGTTCTGATTGCTTTCCCAAGGTGAAAAAAAAAACATCAAGCAGCGAGCCTTAAACTCTTTTGTGGATGGGTCAAGTGCTGTCAACTGCATGTGGCTCACAGTGAAATGTGACGGCTGATCTTGGTAAACCTGCAGAATTAGGCTATTGAAAGCATTATGGGCAACCTTTGGCCTGATTGCAACAACTCATTTGCTAGACCTATCATGTAGGCTGTACAGAGACAAAGTAACTTGCAACATGGAGTGAGGACTTTGTGAACGGACACTATTGCACTGACACTCTGACTGAATAAGCCCTTTTTTATATTATGCTAAGTCAGTTCCAAAAAAACTGCTGAGTTTATAGACACAGCATGTTTCTAAGGAAGTCTTGAAAGAAATGAGCTGGCTCTCAGACGTGGGTCAGTTCTGCTTTGAGGATCTCCACACAGTAAAGGGCCTGGAGAAGAACTGGAAACACTTTCTGAGACCGTCTGGTTCGGCCATTGTTCGTACAGCTGACACCAGTGTTTAATGTGTTACTCTCTGCTGGGTGTTGAGATTTTAAAATCAACTTTATCCAGGATTAGGCTGCACAATTAATTGCAATTTCTTTCAAAATCGCAATATGGACTAGTTCAATATACAAATCTCAGATACATATTTGTTAAAGGTAAAATATTTTTCCACCATTCTGAATGAAGTATTGTGATGCTGCAGAGATGTCCCGGCCTACAAATGGTATCCTACAGACTTTTTTTTGGTACAGATCCTTGCATAAATCACACTCATTTTAACTTTTTTAATTTTAATATTTTCCAATGGGAATAATGATACAAAAATGACCACTTGTTCCATTATCGTGAATCATATCGCAATTGCAATATCAGTTAAATAATTGCAAATAGATATATTCCTCATATCGTGGAGCCCTAGTCCAGGATTGTACTGGTAACTGCAGTCCCAGCATTTTTGCTTAATGGTTTGCATCCGTATAATTCCAAAACATTAGCATAGACAATACTTCAATTGTAATATACTGTACATCGTTATGGTAAAACCAGATCACCTAAATGATTCAAATGTCATACTAGATTTACTTCATGCAAGTCACTCACTCATCAAATCTAAAATCCCTGTGCTGAAATGTAGCCTAACTAGATCCTACAGGTTTACTGAGAGATCTGATCTGAAGTAGTAAGTTGTAAATACAAGTGTAAGTGGTGTGGGCTGGGTATCAGTTCAACAGATTACATTTTGTTGCCAATACAAACCCGGATTTTCTTACCAATACCAAAACAATACTTTTTTCAGTAGCTGGGAATGACTATTATAAGCATGTTTAATACAAGCCCTTTTTTAATTTGATTAAATATGCCAAACTCTTAAAAAAAAAAAAATGGTATCCTTGTTTAATTGTTGTCTTGACTCACAAGAACTCTGCCTGAATGAAATTGGGCACTGACACACTAACCTGACGGCTGACCGTTGGCAGAAAAGGACGTCGGACTGACTGACTTCCCAAGTTGGCCAGAAGTAGTTCCTTGGAACTCACCAAAGTGACGCCGACAGCAGCTGCTTGGATTAACGTGTCACGTTGGTCTGGTTTCTCCGGAAATTCAACGCCAGACTGTCATGGCGGCTTGTTCAGAATACAATCTCATATTTTACTAAAACAATTCAAGTCTTTCTGAAAACATTTTAAGCGAGAAATGTGCCATCCGGTTGCTGAATCTGTCTTCATTTCAGATTGACAAAGTACAGTTTAAAAGATCAGATTGGTCATTTGAGTCCAACTGTCGGTAGTGCACGCCTTCTGACCGAGCATGTTAGGTCAGCCAAAATGAAGGACGACGGACGACGGCACGGAACTCACCAAACAGACTCGACTCAACGACCTCGCCAGACTGTCTGACGGCCGATTATCGGGTTAGTGTGTCAAGGCCTTAAAGTTACAAAGTTAGTCTAGATCTAGAAATATCAAATCAAGCCATACGTGAACAAACCATAAGAAGCTGACCAAGCATGCAATGCCAATATTCTATACTTTACACAGCCAATGCTGTGGACACATGTTGGGGGTACCGAAAAGTGTTCAGGTCTGATACCCAGTCCCAGATAGCCTGGGAAAACCCTTACAAACTTCAGGCAAATTTGAGGTTATCTCTGCAAGTCCGCTGGCCAAGAGCCCATTAAAGTCCATGTCCAATTTTTCCAAATAGAGGCACCAATCACAACCGTTGAGGTGGGCTTTACACAATGATGACTTTTGTGTCTCATCCTCATCAGCCTCCTGTTAAATCCTCTCCCTAACAGCCAATATTATCATGTAACATTCTGGGGACCAAATACCTGGTTAAGGCTAATACCTTCTATATTACCACACTTCTATCATCATCATCATTATCATCATCATCATCATAATCCATCATCATCATCATAATCCATGTGGTCTTGTTTTTAATTTAAGTGACCATTTTGGGAAAGGCAGGCCTTTTGATAAGTTCCAAGAAGGCTCTCATCAGAAGTATTTGAAGTGGACTTGGACTACTATTTATAACTTCCTGATTAGAGAAAACATGCTCATCACACCTACTGCCCTTGGGCCACAGGCTGCAGGATTTTTAGGTGACCCAATTCAATTGACTAGATTGATAGCTGGTAGCGCATTATGCAGTTATGTTAAGAGATGCACCGATTGACCGGATTGGGCCATGACCGGCGACTGGCCGGTCAGTCTGACATATGCCGAGTTTATGCTGGTCAAATGCCATAAATAAATAACACTGTAAAGGCCACCATGCACAATGCATTTGAATTATATATAGGCTAGCAAATAATAACTAATAAACCCACTATTAATTAGGTTAATGCAGTGCAACTGCTGTAGCATGTAAATATGAACAAAAAACGTAAACAAGGGCGATCAACTATTGTCATTATACCGAATCAACAGCCAGGTGCAACCTAGCTGACAGGTGAAGAACCCAAACAACAAAATCCTACAACAACATAAGTTATACGACTTACAGTTCTCAAGGACACACACGACTTCCACTGGCTAGTTAACCCCTCGGACAGCGAGTCTCTTTTTCTCAACTTTTCCGCCGCGTGTCCGCGCTATTCTCCGACACGCTTATAGACGGCCTTTTGAACAAACGCATTACCTGTTTTCATACAGAAGTTTAGTTTGCTAAATATATCAACTTGTTTTTGTTGGATATTGGATGTGAAAAGAAGGAAATGGTTCTTCCATAACATTGCACGTTAGATTTGTGAATTTCCCACACCAGGTGTAATTTATATAGTTCTATTTTTATGGCTAACGATTGTCTGTTAAATATTTGTGTGTGCTGTTAAGTGGTTAGAAAACAAATGAAATCGGAATCGGCGGGTAAAACTCAATGAAAAATCGGAACCGGCCTAGAAAATTTTAATCTGTGCATCTCAAGTTGTACTACATCAGGTGTCAATAGTGCATCAGACGTTTGAATGAATCTGAAAAGCAGCAGCCACTGAAGAATAGCTCATCTTAGGCTGCAATGACTAATAACGAATATCAATGAATATGTCTTATTTTTATTATGATTGCTCGATAGTTTTGTCTGAGGAAAATACCCCTCACAAATTCGCAGAGCTGACAGCTCTGTCTTTAAATTTAAAAAACCTATACATTTACAATTATATAAAACTGACCAAATTCTCAAAGTTTGAGATGCTGGCAAAATCACAGCAAGTGTTTATCAATTTTCCTTGATACATGCCATTAACAATTATTGATCATAAAATTAATCTATTACTATTTTCATATTTAGTGATATTTAAATTTATCGTTGGAGCCCTAAACTCATCCAACCACAGCTGCAACGTAGGTCTAAATTTAATTGACCAAATCAAGAGAAACCATTGCCCTGGCTTTTATGATAAAGCTGGAAATATTGCTTATTGCTTATTTCTCAAAAAACATCCCCACTACCCCATACTTTGCAGTTCGAGGCACTTGTCTCTTCAGTTATTGTTCATAGCTACAGTATATTATGGGGATATCAAAAGTAGCCACAGCATGGTTGTAATTATTTGGGACAAAAGAAAACCTCTATGTTCTACTTATTACCCTGTAAAGACCTTTGGCAATGTTTGAGGAACAAAGGAGGAGAAGGAGACTAGCATTTCTTTTAGAGATTAACTTCTTTAAGGAGCTGTGGTAATAGGCCAGCTCAGTTTGTATTACCAGCCCAGCCCACCGACCAGCTCTTGCTTGGTTTATGTCTGTTGAAATGACATGTTAATGAAAGTTATGCAATTATTGATAGGGCAATTGCATTATTTCTCCCCGTCGTTTGTGTTTAATCCAAAGTGGTATGAATTGTTTATAATTTTGTGCTTACATATTGTAGACGGTAGACTGCCTTTTTTCCACTAATAAGACATTTTTTCACCATGTTAAGACTTGAATTTGTCCCTTAGTGGTCACTTGGATACAATGTCTTATTTTCATACCCTATTTCTGTGGCTGCAGAGATTACAGGATGATGAGGATCAAGTCATTTGTAACACATGCATGCTTAGGAGTTAGTCGGATCATGCAGTAGTTGGATGAAAAATGCATCAAGGTAATGTTGGCCCACTGGCTGTTTGCTCAGTTGGTGTTGCTGTCACCACTGGCATCATCAATATGCTAGATGTGATTACAAGCTGTGTACTTTTCTCCAGATTAAAATATTAAATTGATTAAATGCTATATTTTCCTTCTTTTAACCAAACTCATATTCAACGGTGATAAAATGCATGAATAGTTAGTTTCTTTCTGCTATAAGTGGGCTCTGCTGTTGCTAGGCAGCTCAGAATCGGGATGCTGAAGGATGAATGCTCATTGACATGATGACTGATAAATAATAGGTCAGTTATGATCTTGCCGTGCAGTTAATGTCTAAAGGTACACATTTGCACTTTTATACAGGTGATATGCAGTATGAAAAGTGGTGTTTTCGCATGGCAATGACAAGACATGAGAGGGTGGAGAAGTGATGTGGGAGATGAGAAGCAGAAGGAGAGACTATCTCCACAGGCTTGCGGTAGCATGCACTTCTAGAAAGATAAGAACAGCCTTTGTTTTTTTTGTTTTTTTTTAGGTAAATGCTCAGTATCTCCATTTCTGTCACACATACTGACTCTCATTTAGTCTACGTCTCCATGTCGTCCCCTCCTCGTGCCCTTTCTCTCTCGACGTTCCACCTTCCCGCTTACAATTTCACCCCTGCCAGACACTTAGCTAAGGAAATTACTTTGTACTAGCACATCCCTCTCAAGTCAAAGCCTATTTTTAACCGATTCACCAGCCCTCCGTCTGTCTCTCTGCAGCCAGGCCCTCCTGTTTCTCCCCTGTGGCCATCATTACAAGAGGTTGTGTCTGCCACCGGTAGCCCAGTGGTGCCGCTGCCCCTTTTGATACATGTTCCATTAAATGTTAATAACCTAAATGTTTATTCTCTCTTTTTACCTTCTAGGCCGCAGAGTCTGGCATTGTGAAGATTAAGACTATTGCAGCCAGGAATACAGAAATACTGGCAGGTAAGAAAGCCGTCAGGGTGGTGGTTTAACACAACTGAGATATCTAGTTGCCCCTTTTGGTAGAGTTTGCAATTGAAACAATGAACTCTCATACATTATCCCACAACATATTGTATCATGTTGACTTATTTGAATTGACTTTGATCTTCGGGTTGGTATTTAATCTATTAAATTAGATTATTTTTGATAGTATTACCCTGCTTCGTCTGATTTGTTTTTGTTGGTTTTGGATTACAAAGTTGCTGTTTTAATCACCAACTGGTCACTTTTGTTTTTACAGTGTAAATGTTGATTAGTGGGTAGGGTCCCATACGAATAAAAAATACATGCAAACAAACAATATTACTCATGTTTTTATGTCCACAAGACAGCTTTTGCATACAAGAAACATCCACTGTATTTTGATTGTATTATATCATTATAAAGCACTTTTAAATGTGGTGGGTCTCTTTAAATGCTTGAAAAGAAAATAATTTCTTTGTTTTCTAGATCAACAACATTCATCTGTTAGCAACATTTGCAGAGTCGACGCATAGTTGACATTTTCCGAGTTCTAGTGTTGCCTGTCTGACTCTGACTGACTCTCTGCCAACTTTCAACTGCACAGCAACTCATTGTAGCAGAGCTCATTTATCTTTGTTCCCAGAATGGATTTGGTAGTTGTCACAGCAGCTTAATGAGATGTTACAAAAAGACTGAATGGTGAAACCTGTTGTACAGGTCGCAAATCATGGAATAAACAAAATAAAATGAAGGTAAAAATGGTACAGGTAGTTGGCTGCAAAGCATTGGTTCACTGTTGTGTTTAGACAGCATTTTTCTATGTACATTGTTGTAAGTAACCATTTTAAAGCGCCAATTGAACACCAGACACAAAATAACACCCAAATCCCAGAAAAAAATTATTTTTTTTTTTCAAAATATGGGCACTTTAAATTCCATAATTAAACCCAGTACAAATACATCTTCAATCTTTGCTAGTTGGATCAACAAGTCTTTCATTATCAAACTTGGATTAATAATTGTGCACACTGGAGCATCCCAGGAGGGTTATTCAAAGATACAGAGTGTCTCCTGTTATTTATTTAAATTTTTAAAAAACATGTTTGACCGTTAAATCTGTTCCTTGGAACAATATTTGTTTTATGCAGCAATATATTTGATTTTAATGTAAGGCATTGTAAATCATGTCTTTGAATTTTATGACAGCATCCATCTAATATTTAGCTATATCTCTGTCCTTTTCCTGCAGCTCTGAAGGAGAACAGCTCAGAGGTGGTGCAACCTTTTCTGATGGGCTGTGGCACCAAAGAGCCGAAGATCACCCAGCTGTGTCTGGCCGCCATCCAGAGACTCATGTCCCACGAGGTGGTGTCTGAGGTGAGCCCTATGAGCTAGCCTTAGATTTGATAGCTGGCATTCACATACAGTACACCAAGGCTTATACTCAGAGTACCTTACAAAATACATTCCATACAAAATGGAGCTTAGCAAATTTCTTAACCTAATCAAAAAGCAGTATAATAAACATTATTTTTTACTTATTAATATGTAACACACATTGGCCTTTCTTGATCAGTGTTACTCTTGATAAATATTAGGCCAGTAAAATATTAGAGAAATTAAAAAATATAAATATGTTGGTTTAGCGGAAGTCAGAATACTTAGATTGTGTTTTTTTCCGTAGCTAAACGATGTAGGGCCATGACTTTTTTTGGTTCAGCTTCTGAATCCGAGCATAAACACCTAGCATCAACTGCAAAGTATCTAGCTGTTGCGCCACAAAGTCTCTCGGGCATCATTTCCTCCATCTTTCCCTTTGGTAAGGTGGTTTTAAGAAGTGAAATCAATAGGAGCCTGCTCTCATCTGGATTCATTACCTTGTGTCACTCTACTTCCAAAATGAAACAAGGTGATTATCTTCCCAACAGTGTCAAATCAATACACATGTCCATGTGAAGAAGGCTTTTCCCAAGGGGTCATTAAAAAAACAAATATCTAAAAAAAACAAGAGCTTAGAGAATATGTCTTCAAAGATGTGCTATGTGCTTGTGCTCATGCAATACCTTGATCACTCAACACAGCTGTTTGTTTTTCCTTGGCATTTCATTTT
Organism: Etheostoma cragini; assembly: GCF_013103735.1. Taxonomy (NCBI): domain Eukaryota; kingdom Metazoa; phylum Chordata; class Actinopteri; order Perciformes; family Percidae; genus Etheostoma; species Etheostoma cragini. The sequence continues at coordinate 16,675,581 of NC_048414.1, forward strand.
ATATGTATAGTGGCATAATGTGGATTTTCACAATTAATACATTCCAGTTTGGCGACCACCAAAAAAATGCATATTGACAAAGATTGTGCACATTTGGTTTACACACACTTGCAAATTTAAGTTAGTTAACTTAGGCACATCGTTCCTTAAGTTTCAGTCAGATCAATACAGAAATCAGTGCAACACATCAATACCCAATCCAAAAATTAGAAGTTAATATAGTCTTGTCACTGGTGGCTACATCTACTCATTATGCCATGCAGTTGTCTTGTAACGCCTGTAGTCAAAACCATCAAGCTAGAAAAAAGCAAAGCTGGTCCCCTGGAGCTTACGCACAACTGCCTGGTTAGTACACTGTAAATGACTGTTATTGAAAGCTCATGGAGCCTTCCATTTTAATATCCGGCGTTTATTGAATTAGGCTTACAAAGGTTTCAAAGCTTCTGTCAGTGGTAGGAGAGTCTTGAGTAGTTTGTGGTGAGGAGTGTCTTGTTCAAGGGCAGCTCATGTGAGGCAGGTTTTCTCAGCTCGTGTGAAGTTTGTGGAGTTTCTCTTGGCCTTTGAGATAGCATTTTGTCTTTGTTTCTTTTTTTCTTTTACCACCCTCTGCCAGAGTTTGTCTTTGGATGGCTGTTATCATCAGACTCTTGCACCCAACAAACATCTAGAACATCAAAGACATCTACGGACTAACTTCACATATTTTACAACACACATTTTCTGATCCAGCAGCACTCATCAGCAACTCTGAACTGCAGGGTTTAAAAGTTACCTGAAGGCATCGCAAAACAAAAGTCTACAACCTCGGTAATGACTCTTAAGGTTTCACTGGTGGAACCTAAGTACTTGTGTAGCGAGAATGTGGTGATCTGTTTAAAAGTCTTTAAAGAAAATGTTGTAATAGAAAAGGGCAGACACTCAATTGGTACACAAATAGAGCTCAACAATCCAGCCCACAGTTGGTTCCAGAAGCAAAAATAAACCATAAAATCTTAACCGTCGATGGTAGACTTAAAACCAGCTAAGACATGACTAAGCGATTGTATATGCTCATGTAGATGCCAAAAGTTCATGGGGCACCAACCTTGTTTTGAGATAAATATCTTTTATACGTAATGTCGTGGATAAGTACTTCATTACCCACAATTCTGAACAATCCCAGAGTGATTCCTCTGATTGGTGAAACTCATGCTGGTGAGGAGGCGAAGCTGTCAGTACCCGGTCTGTGTGCATTCACAAGATAATAATCCTGTTTTACGAGGATTTACAACGACACGGCACGATTCACCATTCGTTCCCCCTCTTCTGCTGTTAACCCCTACTGGGAAGCTAACGATAGCTTAGCTAACAGCTGATTCTACTAATCGCTAGCTGACATTTTGATTGAAAAACTCTACATTCTGCAAAGAGTCGGGGCTCACCTAGTAGGAGCTGAAAAAAGAATATTAATAATAATAATTGCGTCGTAATGTTGAACCCTCCTTTTGTTATAGTTGATTTTATAAAATTGGTATCAAAAAACGTTTCGTCCAGGAACGGGTATCGAAGTCACTCTATTGGTATCAGTACCCGTATCGAAACACTTTCACCGATGCCGATAATGCTTCCAGCTTCACAAATGTGAAAGATTAAATATAACTAAATTTCAAATCTTCACATTTAAGAGGCTGGAAGCGTTATTGGTGAAAGTGTTTTGATACCGATACAGTGACTTTGAGACCGGTTCCTGAACAATACTTTTATGTAATACATTTCTAAATCTAAAATCGGTGAGCAAAATCTTAATTTAAATAAAAAGTTTCACCTTTTTTTTAAGTAACCATACCTCCAGTGATCTAGCTCAGAGGGGTTGATTGAGGACTAGTTGTATTTTGGACTGCTTGACCTACAAAAGGACTTGTGTGTCAGTGACAGTGTCACTTTCTGTGAGCATGAAGTGACATGATATTAACTGGCAGCTAGCTTTGGGGTTATTCAACTCTATATTGTTGTGACCCCTAGGCAGGCAGGACCAGCTGGTCCCACAAGTGTGTGTTTCTGTGCAAGTCTTAGATTTAGGGTTGCGTGACCTCAGGCTGAATCTAGCACAATCTAGCAGCTCTGATATTGTGTCCTGAGTTGAACTAAACGAACTTGAGTGTGCACACTGGTGGATGATCAGTAATATGCCAAGATTTTAAAAAAGGTCAATAAAGAATGGTTTTTTTGTTTGTGTGTACATGACAGGCAGCTGCGGGGAACATCATCAACATGTTGTGGCAGCTGATGGAAAATGGTTTGGAGGAGCTGAAACTTTTACAGACGGTCCTGGTCCTTCTAACCACCAACACAGTGGTACATGATGAAGTACTTTCCAAGGTACACAAAACAAACAACCCACTCCTATATCACACAAACTATATATATAT
>NC_048414.1:16678088-16724620 GCF_013103735.1 Etheostoma cragini
ATATATATATATATATGTGTATATATATATGTATATGAACCACAAAGCCAGTGGTATTTAATGTAGTATGACTTTAAACATTATATACAGTAGATATTTGCTGCATAATACGTTTATTTTTTTGTCCTGCCCAGGCCATTGTGCTGTGTTTCCGTCTTCACTTCACCAAGGACAACATCACCAATAACACAGCGGCCGCAACCGTCAGACAGGTGGTCACCGTGGTCTTTGAGAGGATGGTGGCAGAGGATGAGCGGTTCAAAGGTCAGCGGGCACTGGTTCCTATTTGCGGGAAACGGGGTGTCTGATGGAAGTAGGAACATTGATGGGATGCAACTTTTTCAAAGAGAAATGTGATGTCTGATCTGAAAGGAAGCGCATTTAAGCATCAGTTCATGAGACATTGTGCCCTGATGAAGATATGTCTATGTAAAGAGTACAAAGTAGTATACAGGTTATATGATTCATGGGAAGTTAATCATTCATTTATATTACTGTTAATTATTTGGTAACATCCACTACTCTGAACTCATAGTTGGTTTACTTACTTTACTTTTGTACTGCCAATGAGTTGATTAAATGCCTAATATATAAATTGTATCCCCCCCGCCCAGGCATTGTAGAGCAGCCTCCTTCTGTCCAAGGAAACACCAACAGGCGGTCTGTTAGTACGCTCAGGCCCAGTGCTAAGGATGCATACATGCTGTTCCAGGTATGTCCACCAGGGGGCAGAAGCCTTCTACCCTGTGTGATGCCCTCTTCTCATGGTGAAAACTTTGGATCATGTTTGGAACATGCTCATCTCATCATTTGTGGACTAGTGCAGGGTTCTTCAACGTTTTTTAACTGAAAGAGAGAGAGAGCAGGGCCCCCTACTATTAATATATTAAAAAATGAAGTTGCATACTGAGCCTACAGTAAAGTGTAGGGCGGGCTGCAGCCTATACACATTCCTTTTTAGTGCATAAAATACTAAGGTATTAAAATAATAATTTTCAGCATTATTTCATAATAATCTTTTAATATTAAACATGCATGTGACTGCATTAAGAGTAAATCCTTAAGATATATTGTATCTTTGGATCTTAGTGATTACCTTACCCATAGGCCAGTAAGCCAATCATCACTGAGGATTTATATTTACTAATAATATGTTGAATTTCATGTTAAGACATTTTAATTTTTGACAAAAACTTTCAAATATTAACAATATTTTGGAGGCCCCCCTACAGTGATTCTGAGGACCCCCTAGGGGTCTCGGACCCGCTGTTGGAGATCTCTGGACTAGAGACAAGAAATCAATGTCGTCCTCACAGCTTGAAATTACAGATACTACTAACCTCATAACCTTTCATTTTAAAGTTGAGAATGAATTGGTTGTAATTGCTTTCCTCTTTGCAATGAAGTGAAATAAGGCAGAAGAAGTGATTAAAAGATTCCATGTCTCAAAGTCCCATGTTACTTCCCTCCCACGCTGCACTGTTTTGCTTATGCTTCCAAGAGAGCTTAGTGACGGAACTGTTTCAACCACTGTGATCTGTGTAAGACATTCTTTTGTTCAAAATGCTGTTGTGCAACTCCTTGCAGGACTTGTGTCAGCTTGTGAACGCTGATGCCCCCTACTGGCTGGTAGGAATGACAGAGATGACCCGGACATTTGTCCTGGAGCTGCTGGAGTCTGTTCTTAATGATTTTCCCGGGGTATTCCTACAGGTACATGCAGTTTACAGATAGCTCCGGTGTAATTCTAAATAACGACCATAACTAATATTCCTCTTAATTTTCTATGTGATTTATGTTTCCTCAGCTTTTATTGTTATTCTGTCCATCTCCTGTATTATATTACATTAACGTCAGAGATTATGCTTCTCACTGCACTGAAACACATGCTCTTTAACAGTAGTGTGTCTTGTTGATACTACGCTTGATCTGATCCCAACGTCCCTCTCTCTGTCGGTTTCCTACCCAGCATCAAGAGTTCAGCTTCTTGCTGAAGGAACGGGTGTGTCCCCTCGTCATCAAGCTCTTTTCCCCCAACATTAAGTTCCGGCAGGGCAGCAGCAGCACGGCCTCACCAGCACCTGTGGAGAAACCTTACTTCCCCATCTGCATGAGGCTGCTGCGCGTGGTCTCAGTCCTCATCAAGCACTTCTACAGCTTACTGGTAAGGGCGGTCTGCAGTGATGGTCGACTGGCCAGAGCTGTTGCCTGATGGCTGCTTCACGAGTAAAGGATTTTCTTCAACGCTGAGCTGATGCTCTTGGTTGATCTGGTCTGATTAGCGTTGGATTAGCGTAGTAGTCTCAGTTCTGCGCCTGGCGATTTAATGAGCTTTGCTGCATCTAAGTAATTAAGCCAGCTGTTTTTATTAAGTGATATTTGATCAATCCTTGAAATGGAAAGGTATCTTTTGCCCGCCTGTCAAGGAGCGCAGTAAACCACAGAATGGCTTAATAAAAGCCCAAAGGGATGCAGGGATTTTTGCCAGTGAACAGCTTCTAGTTACAGGACAAAGTTGGCCAAACATCTGTCCCAATCACATTGGTGTGTGTTTGTTTGACAGGTGACTGAGTGTGAGATCTTCTTGTCGCTGCTGGTGAAGTTTCTGGATGGGGAAAAGCCACAGTGGCTGAGAGCGGTGGCTGTGGAGTCAGTCCATAGGCTGTGTGTGCAGCCACATTTATTACGGTAAAGCAATTGTAAGGTCTACAAAACCACCCGCCAATTTTAATTAATGAGTCTCATGACATAAACATTTATTTTTTCCTGCTTTTTTTAAAAGTCAGCTCAATCCACAGCTGCATTGTGTGGAAAAAAAGACTGGAGTTGTTTTGTGCCTCAGACCCATGACTCTTCAGTTAGCAACCATACAGTGGGATGCATCTGTTAATGATAGCTCAATGTTCTATACTTCAGTTACCTCTTTACACAACAACAGAGACTGAGCTATGCAGGAAAAGAAACTTACAAGAAATACCGCTGTAGTACACACTTTTCACTACCATCAAAATAACATAAGAGAATTTAGCCATCTCGGCTTTTAACACTAACATATATTGTCCATGCTGTCGGTAGTAAACTTAATGGTTTGAATTATCTAAAATGGTTTTTAAGCATGCCGTCAGCATCATTCTAGGAATAGCAATCTTGGTCAGTCACTCGATAAGTTGAGGACGATACTACATAGAGATGCCGACAGCTTCGGTGTCGCACTGACCTCTACACAAAATCATTCATACCACAGGCTATTAAAAACTTGTTAACACTTCATCACTGAGTCTTAGATAAGACTCATATGAATCACAATACTGCACTTTAGTAGAACTTGCACAAACATAGATTTTACTCACATCTTTTTAAATATTTTTTTTGGATTTATTGTTCTTGTATTCTATCCTATTTTTTATTTTATATTCTGTATGTGTTCTGTCTTATAGGTGTCTTATATTTTGCTGCTATAGCACTGAAATTTCCCTTTTTTAGGATCAATAAAATATGTCTAATCAAATCTAATTTGTAGGTTAACATGCCAATGCTTAACATATAATGTAACTACGTTAGCATGATAAAAGTGACTAGTGATGTACAGCTGAGGCTGACAATGCACAGCTGGAAAAATGATAGCCAACTTATTCCGATGAAAGTTGCGCAAAGTCTGACAACATAGAGCTGAGTCTGGGATGTCCTAAAGTTGTGTTTGTCACAACGTAGTTTTGAACCATGTCCGCACTCAAATGGCCAGTTTCTTGGTCTTTCTTTGGTGCTGCCCTCATCATAAAATTCAATGTACTTTTCCTTTTTCAGTTCATTCTGCCAATCATACGACATGAAGCAGCACTCCACTAAGGTATTCAGAGACATCGTCAACGCCCTAGGCTCCTTCATCCAATCACTCTTCATCGTCCCCAATGCGGGCAACCCTGCTGTTGTTGGTGCACTTGCTGGTCAGTTCAAAGATTTTTACTAGTAACCAAATTGTCATTTTGAGCTCTACAAGACTGTGGTACATTAATCAGTGTATTACTAATACTTTTTATTCAACAATTAATATTCCTGGAGCCATGGGAAAGTCAGTGAATTTTTAATTGCATGTGTCCACAAAGTTCTGTAGATGTCAAGGAATTTGTTCAAATGCACCTGGAAGGTATTTAAGGTGTTTATCAACACACTTGATGAACACAATGATGATACAAGTAGGACAACAAGGATATTTGGTAGCAAAAACATTTCTTATATTTTACTTTTTATCTTGTGCTTTATTTCTCTTACCCGTTTTACCACTCTTTCTGACAAGGTGGCTCTGGTTCGGGGGCTCAGGGTGCAGCCCAGGGTGGCCCAGGGACAGGAGGGGTCAGCGGCAACCTGACCTCACAGGCAGCGTTTGAATACCGTGGGACTTGGATCCCCCTTATGACTGTTAGTGTCCAGGGCAGCGCCAAGGCCACCTAGTAAGTACTGTTACTACACACACTTAAATAGGTCTCATTTCTGAATCCCTTTATCCATTCATTTATGCATACACACATTTTATTACGCACGCACGCACAAACAAGTGAACACTTGTAGTGATTACAATCTCTTTGCCAAGTGGTATAAATATAAGCTTGTACCATCACTAGTAAGATCGCTGTCTGCGAGGCAAGCAGTGATAAACGGTTTGGCATTAGACAACAGAGGATCATGATAGGACAGAGATCAAAGGCTAGACCCTGCTTGAGGAGTGTACATGCTGTTGTCATTCTTCTGTTGGTGTCATTTGGTGTTTCACAGGAAAGAAAGGTTTGAAATACAGAGAATCACATTAGCCCGAGGCCTTCCTTCCTTCACAAAGAGGTTTTGTCCAAATTGCCCTTTCTGATGTTAATGGCTGACTTGTGGTATGAAGGAGAGTTAGGCACACATCTTTGAGTCTTTTAGTGTCTTAAACTAAAAGTGTTCCTTAATAACAAGGAAGCCTGGATACCTAGGACAACCAGTGCAATGCCGTAATTTATGTAGAGAGAGGCTGTGTTTATTTATCATGATGGGATTCTCAAAAGAACTGTTTATGTACTATTCAAATACATCACATAAACACACAAACTTTTACATTTATGGATGGACTTTTATTTACTTAGGGCCATTTTTTGTTCATGCCGGAACATCCAAACAAACACACACATTAATCTTTTTTTTTTAAATCTTTTTTTATGTTTACCTTTTTTTTTTTTCATCCTTTAGTCTAGAGATGCTGGACAAGGTGGAGCCCCCATCCATCCCAGAGGGTTATGCCATGTCTGTGGCCTTCAGTGCCCTACTGGACCTGGTGCGGGGCATCACCACTATGATCGAAAGAGAATTGGCCGTGGAGGAGGAAGCAGCTGCTGAGTTTAGGGAGACTCATCCTGATCAGGGATGGCAGCCACCACCTGGTGAGAATGGACAAGGACGAAGTATGGAGGGTATTGAGGAAGACAAGCATGTTCTGATTCTGAAATTAAATAAAAAGAAATGCGACAAACTGAAAAACAACATCTTTAGGGGTAAATTCCATAGACTGTATAAAATTAATGGATAGACCATGTGTGAGGTCACCCATTGGTTTGTGGAAGTCTGCTATGAGTCATTGTGTTACGGGTGCAGCCATCCTGGTTGCGGATGTGACGATTTTAGACATGAGGGAGGAGCCCTTACACACTACGTTATGTTACACTTTTACTGGCAATCACATCATAGCCACGCCCTAAAACCCTCCCCTAAATTTATCCCAGATTTTAAAATCAACGGGAACATAATTAAAAAAATAAGTCATTTATCTGCTGCAGAAGACTTTAAACTATCGATTGAGACCATAAACTCATTATGGAAATGTTTACTCAGGTAATAAATCAAGTGAGAAGTGGGTTACTTTCTCATAGACTTCTACAGAAACCGACCTTTTGCAACCTCAGGTGTTGCCCCCCTGCTCGAATTCAGCTAGAATTCAGGTTTAAGGCACCTCCGCATTTGCAGCACTTCGCCAAACCGGATGCTGTGTCCATTAACATTATACAGTCTCTGGGAAATACCCAAAACCTGTACACGCATGTTTAAAGTCTTCTCAGGTTCTGTTTTACTACATCATTGCCCAACCCATGAGGATTCTGGTTAATAGCACTTCTATGACCCTTGGTTGCCAGTGTTGTGCCTGGATGTCTTCAATACAAATAAGATTATAATAAAAAAAGAGGAAGGTTTTCTAATGTTTCTTTTCCCAAGGGATATTGACTAAACTAAAGTGAAATAATTTCTGAATGAACTATGGTGCTTTGTGGTTTTGTCTCAGGAGTCCATCTGGTGTGGGAGGAGATGGTGAGTGCCTGCTGGTGTGGTCTACTGGCTGCTCTGTCTCTGCTGCTAGACGCCAGGTAAATGGACTCTCAACCTTTTTGATAATCTGCTCTTTTGCGGTCAGCAGTCATATCGGATGTCCACATTTGGGAAACAAGCGGGGGAAAATGAATTGTCCCATAGAAAACCCCTAAATGATACTGTATACCCATTTATTAACTTGTTTGCAAAGTTTAAAAAAAAACCGTTTTAACGTGGTCTAATGTATCTCCTGTTGTAGTTTTTGAAATTGTCAATAGCTGAAAGGAGGTAAACTTGGACCTGAACTGATTTTGAGCAGTGTAGTTCAGTTATTTGCCCCAGACTACACTCTTCACTTCTCCCCCCCGTCCTGTCACTTTAGCACTGATGAGACAGCCACAGAGAACATCCTGAAGGCAGAGCTGACCATGGCCTCGCTGTGTGGTCGTCTGGGCATGGTGACGCCCCGTGACGCCTTCATCACAGCCATCTGCAAGGCCTCTCTGCCGCCGCACTATGCCCTGACTGTTCTGAGCAGCAATGCTGCCAACCTCTCCGGCAAAGGTACTGCTTCTCACTTGCCAGAATGCCACTTAAATCTACATAGACAACAAAGTATAAGCAGTACCTGAGGTGACCTGTTACCTATTTTTTATTTGTTGCCTAAATTTGTTACTGACTCACACACACAAATAATACAATAAACTATTGGAGTTCAAGTTTGTTATTTTTTCCTGCTTTAATGTTTGCATCACAGCATCAAATACATAAAACACACAACGTCCCCCTTTCCTACCCTGAGGATAGCCTCTGGTCATGTGTGTTTATGTTAAACTAATGAGCACTTCTCATCTCCCGTATGGTTAGATGTGCATGTTGCTAAACAGAGCTTAACATGTAAAATGTCGGCACTCTGCTTGTCCCTATTGCCCTAATCTTATTGCAATAATCCATGACTTTTCTCTGTGGCTTCTAATTAGGAACACAGAGAAGAATGTGTCTGGGGAATGTAGTCGTACGCACACACACACACACACACACACACACAGCTGCTCTCAAACCAACCACTCAGACATTCGTTATTTGCATATTAGCTCGTGGAGATAAAGCCGGCAAATTGGGTCTCAACTCGCGATGGATGTTTGCCTTGAAGTTAATTAAGAAAGCTGTTCTTGCATGTCGTAAGCTTGTTACAAAATCTGTTTGTGTGTATTACTGACTCTCAGACCTGATTCCTATGTCTGTGGGTGTGTATTTGCACATGTGTGTGTCTCCACAGCCTACTCGATCCAGGGCCATAGTGTGCAGATTATCAGCCCCTCCAGTGAATCTCATCAGCAGGTGGTGGCTGTGGGGCAGCCACTCACCTCCCAGCCCCAGGGCACCGTGATGGTAAGGACACACATGCACACACAACTATCAAGGGGCTTTGGTTACACTTGGGTACACATTTTAATAATTTAATTAATGTAGCAGTTCTCCAATAACAAAGCTTACAGACATGTTATAATCAAGACAAATTATTATATGTATTTATTTATTTTTCAGAAACAATTTAACAGCTGCATTAAGAAAGCACAACTGTTGTTGTTTGGGAGGATAAATACCCTGAATACTCTGAAAGAGAGCTGTAGGCCGGATCACCAAAGTCCAAAGCAAGACATAGCACTGTTGACTGAGTCAAGATCAGTCCAAAAAGAGGGTCAGGTCAAGACAAAAAACACATTACGCTCCAATAAAGAGCAATTTGTACACCAGATGGTAATATAAGGCATTATTTGCACAACGGACAACTTATAACACATCCCCCATATAAAAACAAACTAAAAACAGACTCACTTTCTTTCTCAAGGCACCATTCAGGTAAGGTACAACTGTTATGAACATAGACAGGTCAGGTGAGCCTGTGCAGCTAAAGCTTCTTTTAGGGCACCAACATTTTATAATACATGGGCAGTAACCTTGACCCTAACCTGAATCATTCCTTTTTTTTCTGGTTTTAGATTTTACTGTACTGTGTTACCAATGATTGCATGCCTATGACCATTTTACTAATATATTATATTTTTAGTTAGACATCAAATTTGAGCTTTTTCTAGCACTCCATCATTATGACTTATTGAGAACTGGATTGTGTATGTGTTGTGTATGTATAGTGCTTAAGCTAAATTCCTGGTGACGTGTGTTATAATGTACTAATAGTACTGTCTGTCCCTGTGTCAGCTAACTGCCAAGAACATCCAGTGCATGCGAACCCTGTTGAACCTGGCCCATTGCCACGGCGCCGTGCTGGGCACCTCCTGGCAACTGGTACTGGCTACACTGCAGGTACTACTACCACCTGGTACCACGCATTTACATGTTACCACACACATGTATGCACACGCTCTCTTCCAGTTAGACAAGTCAAATTAGGCAGTCCACATTCTCTCTCATTTCTCTCTCTCTCACAAACACACACACACACATTCATGTACGCTTCTAATTTTGAATGAGGTAAAAATTAACATGTAAAAATGCATAAATGTATGCTTGCACTGCTTATTTGAAAATAAATAACTTGTAAAACTTACATGCAACAATAAAAGCTGATATAGAATTTAAATTTAATCATTCTGATCATCATTAATTTTCTTCTTTTTTGAGTGAAACATTTGCATTATCTACCAGTATGTCAGTGTACATTGCGTGACCTTGCCAGTTGATGTAGCTGTAGTTGCTCCTCTTTTCAACTGTGCTTTGATCTTTTTGCTTTTCTCACCCAGCACTTAGTGTGGATCCTGGGGCTGAAGCCGGGGTTGGGCGGTGCCCTGAAGCCTGGCCGAGCTGTAGAGGGACCCAGTACAGTGAGTGTTTTTTAGGAACTAAAGCATGGAACCGAGCATGCATTGTGCTGCATATTCTTCCATCTCATCGTTGAAGGCGATGAACTAACTGGCTGTGGTTGTGTCCTTAACCTAAACAGGTGCTGACCACAGCGGTGATGACAGACCTCCCGGTCATCGCTAACATCCTGTCCAGACTATTTGAGAGCTCCCAGTAAGGCCCAGTCCTTCATCTGTGAAAATGAACACCCATTATAGAAACTCCAATTACTTATACCTATGTTAAAAGTCCAGTAGATGTTTTTCAGAAATATACTTACTTGTAAATGTCAGTGGGGCTAAATGTGCTCATAACTTATGATCAACATAAATAATTTGTTTGTTTTGTCTGCAATTCAGTAAGCCTTTGTTGTTTGCGGAGTAGTTTTAGTCATAATGATGATAACATTTCGAGTTTGAATCTCTCTACTCTGGTTTGGCAAATATTTGTTCATCTTCATTAATAATTATTGGATTGACCTGAAAAATAACATATGTGCTCTCTATAGACAGTATATGTGCATCTGTTAAAAAAAATTTTAAATCCTAAAATTTGAAACTATCCATGCTATGTAAAATATGCACATATAACATGCAATATGTGGTTTCTGTGATCTAGGTACCTGGATGATGTGTCCCTACATCACCTAATCAACGCTCTCTGTTCCCTCTCCCTGGAAGCCATGGAAATGGCTTATGGAAACAACAAGGTAAAAACTATGTAGTTTAGTATTTGGAAACTTGGTTCACTGATTTTTGTATATGTCATTATTTGGCTTTGGTTAAAATGTCAAATGTAGGCTAAGAGTAACACTTCTTTATAAAAAAATAAAAAAAACATTACAGGATTTGGATGTTTTATGCTTGTCTGTCATAGGTAACCCTAATTATGCATTTGATCAGCAAGGTCAGGGTCCAAGGTATCCAGTATTTATGTATAATTTCCATTTTCTTGTCTTGGTTTCAGGAGCCATCTTTGTTTGCTGTGGCCAAGCTATTGGAGACTGGCCTTGTCAACATGGATCGCATAGAGATCCTGTGGAGACCCCTAACTGGACACTTATTGGAGGTAACATCTATTTACAGATGCATCCCACAAGATGCACTGCCACTGTCGACACATTTCGTTTAAGTTCTGTGAAAGGGGAAAGACAGTTTTATAAATAGGGTGTCATTTTGGTAACCAAGGTCACCCAGTAATATCCCTGCAACCGCTTAAGAAGTGTAATTTATTTAACTGGTTACATTTGATCAGACTTTATTTCACACGGTACAATAAGCGTACAAGGAATTTGACCCGTTAAGCATTTCTCTCTAGTTCCAGTTTGTCTAATTTGGTAACAGTATTTGCCACTTTTTCCAATGCTGATGATGCCATTGCAGATTTGGAACTAAACTTTATAATAATCATAATGATAGCTAGAACCCAAAAGAATGTCAAAATTGCTCCCTTCAACTCTTTTGGTTACCCAGTACCAAACCTCTAGTTCTGAAATTCTTTCCATGGAGTCTGGACCACATGTGTGCTGTGGTTTAGTCATGAAGGAGAACAATTGTTGAATGAGCTAAAGAAGGTTTTCACAATTAGTACACAGTTTACAGTTCTTGATAAAGAAGAGTGACGTTAATGTCCAGTAAGTTGTAGTGTATACGATATTTTCATCCGGCCTTTTCATTATTACATATTGGTAAAACTTTGAGGTAAAGCTTTAGTATGTTTAGCTGATTAGTTTAACATACATTTTTAACATTTATTTTTTAATTTAGATTGTTGATATAGCACTAGCATTAAAAGCAATTTCCCCACATTTAAGCATACCTTATATGGGACCTGACCACAATTTTTGTTGATGGCTCATGGAAATTCCCTTGCTTACTTTCCCTGATGATACAAAATAAACAGAAATACATAAAATTGCCTTCTTCAAATCTTTGATCCAGAGTTGTATATGCTGCTTTTTTTTATTGAAAGTCGACACACATGCGGTAGAGCCCTGGCACAGATAGAAGTTAGTAACACAGGGTTTCGGCATGGTCTTAAAAAGTCTAAAATTTCAAAATCAAAATTGTAATAGTTAAGAAATGTTGTGTTCTGAGTCTTAAATCATTTTATACAGGTCTTAATTATTCTACGTCCATGCACCCCACTTCTAATGCTCTTTTATGTTCTGTGATAGTTTTTTATTTGCCCAGTCCAAATATGACTTTACTGTATTATGGCTCCAAATGAGACCAACATGCTACTTATATTGCAGCCAACCAGCTTACGTGTTATTGCCACAAGTCTCATTTGGATTGTACCACAGATATAAAGACAGAGCAAGTTTAGCCTAAGAATTTAGGGCTTAGTTGGTGTTGTTAAATGTCATTCATAATGGTCTTAAAAAGGTCTTAAAAAGTCTCAAATTTGAAACTCTGTAACAGAAATGGGTTTAAAGCACTTTGGATCAACTATTGTGTGTGAAGTTCTATACACTGTGGGTTTGGTTGAATTTACTTGAGTTTTGTTTGTACTACACTCTCTGTAGTTATTGCTACCCATCTCATCATATCTGTAGGAGGATTCTCGTTTTCTGTGTATGTAACAATGTGTGTTTAGAGGTTTTCTTCACAATTTCTTTGTCTATCTCCCCTCTCTTTTTGCACTCCTGTCTGTTTTGCAGAAGGTAAGCTCAGATTCCCTCCTCTATAATCATTGGCTTTCCCATCTCCTTTCATTTCTCCCTCTCAGTCTGGCACCAGCGTGTTGAAGTTGAGAGTTCGTTGTGTCAAAATGTGTCCGCACGGTGCATTTGCTCCTCTGCCAGTGTTTGACCTTCTATTGGTGTTCGCAATTTGCAATGTGAAGCTCTGATTTGACACAGAAGCAAAAATCTATAGCTGCACCTGCAAAGAATACTTTATGCTTAGATAAAATGCTGCTTATCTTTCTTTGCAGACTTGTTCAAATTCAGGGCTTTTGAATTTTAAAGAAAATGTGACAATGGTATCACTTTCTTTATTTACAGATGTACATTATGATAAGATAGTGATGCATTCATGATCATACAGGGCTTCTGAAGCCAAATTATTAAATAGATTCACATGGACCATCTGGGTTCTGAAGGGGTATGACTATAGTATCTACTAATCAGTCTCTCTTTATGCCTCTGAGCAAAACAAAGTTTTCTCCTCTTAGAATTCTTAAGTCTCACGCCTGTAAAAGTAAACAATTGTTTGCCAACCTCCCTATAGACCGAAGAGGATTAATTTGAAGCAGAAAACAGGTTTTGTATCACGCTAGTGTTCTTTTCTCTGCTGAACCTGGCCTTTTCATGTGTATCTACTCTAGCTTTTATGATTACACTGTCTGTCGCAGCATTTCCTGTGATCACAGGGGATTCCAGTCTTCGCTGACTTGTTTCCCACCCACCCACTGTGAACACTACTGGAAAACACTGTTCTGAAAACCCTGTGCGTCAGATCTGTCGTCGTGCACATGTTTCTGCATTTGTGTGTCTATGTGATTTGTCCTGCAGGTCTGCCAACACCCAAACTCCAGGATGAGAGAGTGGGGGGCTGAGGCGTTGACGGCGCTTATCAAGGCTGGCCTGGCCTACAAACACGACCCTCCACTCGCCCAAAATCAGGTAGATAACTCCACTCAATAACTAACAAACATTTTCTCTGTCCTTTCTTTGCTCTTTGCCCCTCTCTGTCATATGAACTCTGTAGGGAGTATTTTATTAGATGTATGTATATTTTGCTTTCTCTGTGTTTCACCCCTTATATTGTTTGTTTGTAATGCTGGTATTTGAGAATTATTCGCCACTGTTGCACTTCATGATAGAGAAGGGCGTGTGCCAAAAGCCTCAATGTTGGAAATAAAAATCACAGTCACTTTCTCTCGTCACTCACAAACCGAGTCTGTGACCTTCACCTTAGTGAGACAGATAAAAGAAATGGCACAGAGAACTGAATGGAGGTTAATAGAAACGGCACTGAGCCAGACAAATGATGGCTGTCCTGTAGAAATGCAAAATACAGTCACTTCTCCAAGGCCTTTCTTGCAGTGTGGGCAAGCTCTTACAATTGCATTTTGTTATGTTAAAAAAAAAATGTATTCATCCAGCCATCTCATAAAATATAAAAAAGGAGAAATGAGAAACATTTGCGTTGGAATCATTGCTTAAAACACACTGGCAGAGTTCTACAATAGCAGTGTGAATTAAAAAAACGGTAGTTAGTCAAAGCTAGTTACAAATTGAATGTTTATCCTCCACCATGCACCCAAATGGGTTTTGCAAAAATGTAAAGCTTTTTTTGAGTTTACAAACTGCTTTCCTCAAATATGTTAATTTGTGCATAGTTTGTTTTCTTCAGAAAAAAGAACCCAATGACCTTAATGGCTACTATATATTAAAAGCCATAACATCTGCAACACTTTCACATTTTAATATCCATAAAAGCATCTGCATTCATTACACTTCCCCACTCATTTGTTCAATCATTTCCTTTACTTTGTACTTGACTGTATGTCGTCAATGCTACTCAAGAGAATTGAGGTTATGCAAGTATTAGAAATAAAGAAAAAGACAGTTCTGATTAATCACATTTAACGAAATCAGGAGCACAAAACAATTTGCTCTGACTTTGAAATTGGCAAACTTTAAAATTGCTTAAGGTATTGTTCAGTGTAATGTTAAATATTACAATCAATTTCAGCGGGCAACAAAGGTAATCTGTACATGCAACATGTATTGCATAAATAGAGTGTAAATTGTTTTGGGCAACCATTTACGGTCAAATGTCTTAAGCCCTCTTTCATGAGACTGTTTACACCTGCCCATATACTGTATGCCCCCCTTGAACTGGATGTAATACATTTGTTTAATAAAGATGACCTTTAGATGTATGCACCACATTCATAACAACTATTCTAAATGTTGAATGCATTGCATGCAATTGTGCACTATCCAGTATTTTAATATCAGCATTTACAAGATAAATATTTAATTTTTGGAGGTAATTGACACTTAACAAATCAGTTGCTATCTCCCTCTTTTTTCATCCCCAAGCGACTGCAACTTCTGTTGCTCAACCCTTTGAAGGAGTTGTCCAATGTGCTGCATGCAGACATCCGGCAGAAACAGCTGGAGAGTGTCCTGCAGATCCTGCAGAGCCAGGGAGACAGCCTGGGGCCCGGCTGGCCCCTCGTCTTGGGTGTTATAGGAGCCATCCGCAATGATCAAGGGTAAGAGCACAAAGGAGGAGAGAAGATGGAAAAGCAGACAAGGCCTAACCCATGCTAAAATAGTTGTTTTTTTAAGATCAATGCAAATAAATTATTTTTTAGAGTCATCCTAAATGTCAGTTGCTGTTGTTATTATTATTATTATTATTATTATTATTATCATTAGTATTATTATACTGCCAGTAATTCAAGAAAGTGAAAGTGTGCCTGCCATGTTTCCCTTCAGCGAGTCATTGATCCGAACAGCCTTCCAGTGCCTGCAGTTAGTGGTGACAGACTTCCTGCCCACCATGCCTTGCACGTGCCTCCAGATCGTAGTGGATGTAGCCGGCAGCTTCGGCCTGCAGAACCAGGAGCTCAACATCAGCCTCACCTCCATTGGCCTCCTGGTGAGATAAGTCCTTGTGCTCAATATTTTTAAGCGTTATGCTCGACACACATTCCTGCAAGTGGTTCCTTCTTTACCTTTGCACTATGTCCTGCAAAGTTGTGCAGAAAAAAACATTTGATGAATGATGTGATGTCAATGGTCAATTACCAGGTGTGAATGTGTGAATCTTTGAAGTTGAAGCCGGGCTACGCTACCACAGAATATAGTTATATAAATGGAAAGAAAACAGGCAATGGCTGCCTTCATTATTATTATATTTTTTTTTATTGGAATATGAGTAACAGTTTGGACATGTTTCTTTTCCAATGGTTTTAAAGCTAAAAATAGTATGTGTAATATGATTAGACATCATATTACACAAGTTCCTTGTCTTAAATTGTTTATTCAAATTTAACATCGCTGACCTTTCACAGATACTTTGTACAGTAGTTTGTGTTCACGACATGCAAAACTGCCAGAAACATTTTACCAACCTTCCTACCCCCACTTCCCCATTTTTCCCACAGTGGAACATTTCAGACTACTTCTTCCAAAGGGGCGAAGCCATCACACAGGAGTTGGAGAGGGAGGAGGAAGCTCTGCAGAAGCAGGCAAAGGAGAAAGGAGAGACCCTGAACAGGCCCTTCCACCCCGCCCCTCCGTTCGATTGCCTGTGGCTGTGCCTGTATGCCAAGCTGGGCGAGCTGTGTGTCGACCCACGGCCCGCTGTGCGTAAAAGCGCTGGGCAAACGTTGTTCTCCACCATCGCTGCCCATGGGACACTGCTGCAGCAGCCAACGTGGCATGTTGTGGTCTGGAAGGTAACACGCAAGGATTTGTAACTGTCATTGCTCCTAGTCGTACTGGAGAAGCTGTCATTATTTTATTTTAATTGATTAAAGACACTAAATAAGCTGTCTTTGGAGCTGTCGTTCCACTATTTGAACTATCTTGGTGTCACCACTAGGTACTGTTTCACCTGCTAGACTGTGTGAGGACGTCATCCACCACAGCAGACAAGGAGAAAATTGAGTCTGGCGGCGGGAACATTCTTATCCACCACTCGCGCGACACCGCTGAAAAGCAATGGGCAGAGACGTGGGTGCTGACACTTGCCGGGGTGGCACGCATTTTCAACACAAGGCGGTATCTCCTCCAGCAGTTAGGTGAGCCAGCCTGATCTACTCTGATATGTACGATGTATCTGGTGCTGTTATACATGAGGTACACTATGACACACTGCTTGCCACAGCTGCAAAAGAATTGTAAACAATGACAATTACATTAAAATGTATTCATAAGTCTGTGCCAAGTGTAGCAAAGATTCAGAAAACACATGGCAGTTTTTACTGCTACATTACCACACATTAAGTCATGTTACGCCCTATGGGGACAGGATTAACATTCCAGAGAGATATGAATAATAAAACATGAGCTCCTCATTAACTGAACTCATCCCTCTGAACATTTAACCCATTGCCAAAATACAAGTGGTGACACAATAAAGAACACATTCCCAGCCTACCACACGTTAAATAAAGAAAGGGTGCTCTTTTACAGCCTAGGTAAAATGAGTAACTGTTGCGGGCTATATAACAGTACAGTATGGGCCTTCTATGGTAAATTTATTTAATTGAAAATAGGCTCATATTGATGTTGACAAAATGTATTAACAGGAAATTGGTTGCAACTGATACACCTGTGGTTCTGGCCATAGTTGTAGTACGTGGCCTCTTTGAACTTCTGTTAGTTGGCTCGTGTTGCTTTAAAACCTCATCTATGAAAGTGCTAAGGGTCACACTTTATTCACAGTCTCACACTGTCCCATCGCTGTCCTCTGTATCTGCAGGGGATTTCTTCGAGGCCTGGGAGGTGCTGCTGAACCACATTCAGTCAGCTGCTCTCAGCAAAAACAACGAGGTCTCCCTGGCTGCCCTTAAGAGCTTTCAGGAGATCCTACAGATTGGTACACCCGTTAAAGACTCAGACAAAGCAGGCGATGCATTTGCTGCCATGGGCGTCCCCCCCGTGCTCATTGACCCCCTCTCAGCGTCTGGTCCTGGCAGACCTCTTGTGCGCTCAGATTCACTAGTTGAACGGCTGACGCGATACAACGGAGCTGAGCTGCAGGCCCCTCCCCCAGGGGAGGAGTCAGCCTTAGAAGACTCTGCGCTATGGTGGTCCGCGTGGAACACGTGGTATCGAACAGGAACAGACAGCACAAGACCACCTAGTGGCCCGGCAGAGAAGTTCTCCTTCATCCCCAGCCAGCCCTTCCTCACAGCACTGATCCAGATTTTCCCAGCACTCTACCAGCACATAAAATCCAACTTCAGTATGGAGGACCTGAAGAAGCTGGGGGTCATCCTCCATGGGGCCGTGTCCGTGCCTATTAGCAGTGATGCCTCACCCTTCATCCTCCCCTCTTTTACTGAGGCGGTGCTCACCAGCTTGCAGGAAGCTGTGCTCACCTCTCTGGATGTTTTACAGAAGGTGGGCTAAGGAAATTGTATTTTTAACAAATATTGGTTGTGTTAAACATTACGTGCCATAGAAAATAGCATCAAGATAAGAGCCAAGTAGGGTGCCTAGGGGTCCAAGATGATAATGTTGAATCCAGTAGGGGACCTTTGCTGCATGGCGTCCTCTCTCTATTTATTTTGATTCAGTGGTGACTTGCAGTTTTACAGGGGTTTTTCAATGCAAAATAAAACCGCGCTAAAGCGCTGCTTACTGCTCCATGGCTGCAACACAACAAGCGCCTGCCACTACGGAATCCAAAACTCGCGCATATTAAATCTGGATCTGATGGTCAGATTTGAAACCAAATCCTCCAAACAATTCCATTAAAGAAACTATTCCACTGGAATTGTAATTTTTATGCCCAACCCTATTGAGAAAGTGGAATCAGCAAATGAGGCTCGAGTCAGTCATTAAAACAATGCAAAATTTCCATTGGACTGTTATACTTAATATAACTGGGATAAAACACTTCTTTGTACCTTTTTAATTGACACCTTTACTTGATAGCAACCCCAGCCCTCTCTGCTATGAATCCCATACCTTTTGAGAAAAGCAGACTCTTTACGCTCCCTTTCAACCAAAAGTATTTCTTCCCATTTTGTGTCAACTCCGTCCAGGAAACAATGTGTCAGTCTGCTAAATTATGTAATGTGCAGTCCTGTGGTGGATGTCAGCAGTGTTTGTTCCTCCCTTCCCTCCCTGCTGCAGGCCATCTGTGTGGGCCCAGAGAACCTGCAGGTCATGTACCCAGCCATCTTTGAACAGCTGCTACTCTTCGTGGAGTTCTCCTGCAAGCCTCCTCAATACGGCAGGATGGAAACCAAACACGTGGCCAATGCCAAATACAACCAGGTAGGGGAACTTGAACTGGCTGTTATATGCTTGGTTTGTATTTGCAATTCATGTCTTCTAACAAATTGTTTCATTCAAATGTTGGATAGGGTACTCTGTTATTATTGCCATTCTCAACAAGATCGTCGCTCTTTTTTTTTCTTTTTTTTTAGTTAACGAAACACCGCCTCTCACTCTCTCATTCAGTCTAATCCTTATGGAGCCCCTATCATGGCCCTTCTTGAGATTGAGATGTTCCTCTGGACCCCCATTACCAGCCCCAAGCCATTTCTTTCTCATATTCGCTCCCTCATGCTTCATCCTGCTGGCAGTCTGCCAGAGAAATGTTTCACTGTTTAGTTCAAAACACAGTTCAAATGCATTTCACTTCACTTATTAAATCAGAAACTTATTTATCTTCAAGAACAGAAGAGTCTTTTCACAACATTGTACTAAAGTCCAGTGTCTTTCTTACTCAGTGTTGCAAAAACCCAAATCCAGCAGGTGCTATGTCTTCAGGGGAATGTTGAGAATTGAGGGCTGGTACAAAACATTTAATGTATCAAATCCTGACTGCCAGTCTTTTAGTCCTGCATGTGGAGTCCAGTCCTATGAGAATCTAAATCTGTTTAAGTGAGAGGGTAAAAAAAAAAAAGAATTCCCACCCAGCCAAACTGATGTTTCGGGCAGGTCTTTATTGCCTTGTTGACTTTTATCTGGTGTTGTCAGATTGCCTCCAATGTCCTTGGTGCTGTGAGTGAGTGTTTTTCCCTTAATCGGTCCTGGTTATTGAATCTAATTTAGCCAACTATCCACTGCAAATTCGATACACTTAAAACACCAGTTTAATTGCGACCTTTTCTCATTCTGTTTCTTGGGACCACTCACTGGATAATCATTTTAGATCCAGCTCTTTGCACCGGTGAGTTCCGTCATCTCCTTCAGCCCCTCTATAGTTTTACTAAGCTGTGCTGAATGGTGATGACCTACCCTCTGCGGCAAATATCACACCGCATGGTAGGCTCTCATGTCTCATCTGCGCCTCCTCACTCCATGCTCGCCCTCTCTGCCTGCCACTAACTGGTGGTCATGCCTGTGTGCACTGTCCCCGTGCAGTTCCATTTTCAGTTGATTTTGTGTTTATGGTAATGTTCACATGCACATGTGTGGTTCTGTTTATATTTCTTAAAGACACACTTTGTAGCATCAAGTCATTTGTTTGGGTATGACATTTCAGCCGTGGTACTCATAATTGCCTAACAAAACCTAAAGCAGACTAATAGCCACTGCAACTTTTAAAATACATTTCTGTGTTATTTGTACAAACTTTTACAAAGTGTGCCTTTTAAAAAATGCTTTCAACGTGGCTCTGCCAATAAATCCAGATGATGGGTTTTTAGATGTGTTTGACTAATATCCACTCCTGTGTTTTTCCTCTTGTTCAATCCTCTTACCCCTGCAGGCGGAATGGGTTGCCTTAAACTATGTGCCCTTTGCTGAGCGCTCCTTGGAGGTGGTGGTGGAACTCTATCATAAGACAGCATGCCACAAAGCTGTCATCAATGAGAAAGTTCTGCAGAACATCATCAAGGTATTTCTGCCAGGATGGGGTATTCATAGTCAAAACAAAAAAAAAAACTCATAGTAAAGGTTTTGGAACTGATAAAAAGGTTGTTTTCCAACAATATTATTTTGAACAAATACAATATTTAAATAAAATTACCAATTATAAAAATGTATTACTAAAGCACCTCTAATGTTTGGTCCATATGTGAATTCTCTGTAGTGTCAGTGTTGGGCTAGAGGCATCATTGAGGCTTCCTTTTTTTGTTTTTTGTATTTTACACTAGCCCAATAAGCACAGTAATATCCTCAACACTTTTCACTGGCTGCCCATTGAGCACCAGTTGTGGTTGGGCACAGCGCAGTCATAAAATGTGGTGTGATGTCATGAAACAGGTTTTTTAATTTTTAGAGTGTTAACACAGAATCACACAGGGCAGAAAGTTGCTGCTGCACTGCTTTCTGTGGGATCGAACCTTGAGGCAAGTTAAACTTCTGGCATACCACGTCAGTGATGTCACAACAGGTGTTACCCATCAGCTCACTACGGAAAAGCACCAACTTTGCCAACACACTGTTGGTTTTCTCTTAAAGCTGCTGTAAACAATAGTTTTATATTAACAATGGATCAGATGAAATTTGATGCATGTAAAAGGTGATGCTCGTTTTGACCGACCTACAGGTTCTTTGCGAGTATTACATGTTCTAACTAAAAGACGCGCAATAGATATGAAGTAGCCCATATAGGTTAGCAGAATTGTAGAAATGAAGCAAATGAATGATCTTTATCAGTGTTTTGTCTAAACAGTCTGCATAAACAGCCTTTACACTTCCCTTGGCTGACTATATCTTAAATGTGCCAGATGTGAAGTGCAGTTGGTGTCCAATGTCGGCAGCATTTTGTGAATACAGTCAAAAAACCCATAAGATTGTGTTAGTGCAAGTCATGGAAAGCCTTAACTTCTCATCCATGTTCTGACACCTGTGTTTAACGGCTCTTTTCCCATATTCTGTTCATATGAAACCTCAAACTGAAGAGAGTTAATTTTCCAAGGAACTATTATGAAGGTTCCCTATGGACAAATCCAAATCTTGCCCCCCACCCTTTTTCTCCAAAACAAGAAGGCAATACTTGTAAAATGTCAACCTTGGGGAACCCAGCTGTTCTCTGAAAAGAGGACCCAGTCAAAAAGATGGATCTCACTTTTCCTGGTCTTGTAGGATAAATGTGCCGTGGAGCACAATCTTCATGTACTGCTTTAATGTTAGCTCTATGCATTAAAGTCGCCCCACATTTCAGTATAAAAGAGAACAAAGTGAAAGGTTTTCAGGGAACCGCAGTTAGTTTTATAGATTTTACCAAGTTTTTCTGTGTGTCAGTCTAATGATGTATGTTACTGCTGTCTCCTCCTTTGTTTTCCCCTTCCCCCCAAAGACTTTGAGAATGCCCTTGGGTTTGAAGTATGCCTGTCCGTCAGAGAGCACCTGGAAGCTCGCCGTTGCTTCTCTGCTCAAGGTGTTGTCTATTGGATTGCCTGTGGCACGCCAGCATGCCTCATCTGGAAAGTTTGACACTATGTGGCCAGAGCTAGCCAATGCCTTTGAAGACTTTCTTTTCACCAAAAGGTACAGATTTAGACGATCATAAAATTGAGTTTGATGAACGATTTGGTAGTTTGGAGTACCAAGTTGTCGTTGTTTTGTTTTTTTAATAGCACACCTCCAGATAACGTGTCTATCCAGGAATTCCAGAAGAACGAAGCTGTCGATGTAGAGGTAAGTACTTGTTTCTATCATCCAGTTTGTCAACATAATATTGTGTGGTAGCCCACATCAGCATTATGTCGTCTTCATTTCAGGTGGTCCAACTGATCAGCACGGAGATTTTACCGTTTGCCAATTTCATCCCTAAAGACTTTGTTAGCCAGATCATGACAATGCTCAATAGAGGTTCCATTCACTCACAGTCCGCCTCATTCACAGGTAAGATGTAACTTAGGCAGCTAAAATAGCTTGACTTTAGCTGTACTGTTTACTTGTATTTTTATTGGCACAGCACGGTGGCTGGAAGTTGTGGAATCCTGCTATAACCATATAATCCTTGATTTGTTGCAAAAGCCCTCCCTGTGGCTCATCAGTAACAATGGCCTCTGTCAAACTCTTTATGCGTTGAGCAAGACAGTAAAGCCCTGGCTGCCCACTGATTGTAAATCATTCTGGGCATCACCACCATGTCTAATATGTAAAGCGTTTTCTCTTGACAGAGGCAGAGATCGATGTGCGGATGAGGGAGGAGTTTTCTAAGGTGTGTTTTGAGACGCTGCTGCAGTTTTCCTTCAGCAACAAGGTGTCCACCCCGCAGGAGGGCTACATCTCTCGTATGGCCCTCTCCGTGCTCCTCAAGAGATCCCAGGATGTTCTTCGGCGCTACGTAGAGGATGAGAGGCTGAGTGGACGCTGCCCCCTGCCCAGGTACACCCCACTATACACTTCTAAATTAAATACATGGTGCACCTGCTATGTCAAAAAACACCTTTTTTTTTTTTTGTTTTTGGACAGATGTCCCCATCAGAAATTCAGCTTAAAACATTTGTATTTGTCAGTACCATCATTTTAGCACTGAGACATGCAGAACTAAAACACCCCCCACCCCCCCAACCCACCCAGGGTTGGGTGTAACACTTCATTCTGCAATGCGTTTTTTGTTCCCTAAGAAACAATGGAAGTGAAAGGATGCCCGAGGGGAAATTGCACCATCATCTCAGAAAATGGCAAAGGGATGGTGGGGGGAGTTCACTAACTGTTAAATACAATGATTTGAATAAATTGCTTTACAGTCAAACTTGGTAACCTTACAAATATTTGGGTTTTGGAATACTACTGCATATGAAAGAAGAAAAAGTTGAGTAAAGCCTTTTGTAGCTCCAGAGGGAGCTGCATATTGGAGGAAATGCGGCTGTTACTTATCAGCATAACACACCCTAATGTCTAACCAAACTGTTAATGATCATGTTCCGTTGTGGGTAATGTGCCAAAGGGGGCCCTTTTTGACCAGAAATAAAAGTTGTGTGTCATTAGGAAGACAGCATCTCTAATTTAAACTGTCCATTTTGAATACCCTAATGTTGAAGAAGTTCATTGCTAAATCTATGATGCAACCTGCTCCCGACCAGGTTAGGTATTCAGCATAAGTTACCACGGCGATTGAACCCGGTAACAAGTGATCCACCGTCGTGATACGAAAACCCTGGGTTGAACCTAAAGTTACCTCGTTAACGCCATTTCTTGCTTCGCAGTACAGGCCTCTGCTCTCATCAGAAAAAGATCTAAATTAGACTCTCCTTGTTTTTTACCCATCCGCCAAATGTACCAAATGTCTTTGTAACTAATGAAGGTCTTTTTCCATTTTAGGCAACAAGTGACAGAGATTATCTTTGTCTTGAAAGCTATCAGCACTTTGATGGATTCGCTTAAAAAGACACAGCCAGAAAATGGTGAGTATCAAACTGTGTCAAGGAATAAATAGATCTTGCAAAGAGGTGACACTATCAAAACACAATGAAAGATACAAGAATGTCACCATATATATCATTTATTCATTTCAAATGAATGTGTCAGAATTCATTTGGGACCATTTTGCAAATTAGTTTTTATCTCCAATCTGGGTAGAACTGTTTACGTTTCCAGGAAGGTCAATTTAAAGGATTCTTTTTTTTTTTAACCGCAATAGATTGAAGCGAGACATTCTAAAATTACGTTTTTCAAGTGCCCTTCGAGATGTTTGCATTACATCGCCCTTTATTCAGAGCAAAACTAATTTCCATACTCCTGTGGGAATTTTAGGAAGGAAATTATTTCTCTGATTGCTTTCCATCACAATTAATATTCTCTTCCTCTCCTTCCCATCCCCACTCCTTTTTCCTCTTGTTTTGCAATTACTTTGTTTACTGTCTGCAGTGGATGGCAACACATGGGCTCAAGTGATTGCCCTGTACCCCACACTGGTAGAGTGCATAACATGCTCCTCGTCTGAGGTGAGCTCAGCCTTGAAGGAGGCCCTGGGGCCCTTTAAAGACTTTATGCAGCCACCCCTCATCAAAGTCCAGAACGGAGAGTCCTGACCAGGCTCACTTCAATTTGGGTTTTTGTAATGAAGAAATCTTGAATGTGTCTTCTCGACCGACATGCTTCACAAGTGCACAGACATAAACTCTACGAGAGCCCCACCTACGGCGACATGAAGCGGCGAACGGAGAGTCGAGGCCTGCTCAGACCGCATCGGTGACCCTGACTTTCATACATTGTATGCTTCTCATGTGAGCTCATTACGCCTCTCCCCCTTCCATTCTCATACAGACCGACTACACTCTTGTGTTAACTACAGAGATAAAAAAACAACAACTTGCAGTGTTGCCTCTGAGTTTAGTTTGTTTTATTCTCCCGATGAGGCAGAGTCGATGTACAGTGTGTGGTGATAGTGTTGATGATGTAATTAACAAAAAAAATGCAAAAATCGGGGCTTTAATGGTCTTAAAAAATGAACACTTAGACTTTTGCAACATTTTCAACAGTGAGGATTTTATGCAAAAAAACAAATCTTACTGTGTAACATTCCATGTCATCTTTAGCCAGCCATCTGAGAAAGGATGTACTTGTCTGTATAAAATAAATGGGACTATTCTACGATCAGCTCTGTGCTCTGAGTGTGCTCAGTTACAATGCATGTTAAGCTACTCTCGTACCATTTAAAAAATACATATATATTCATTTATTAATATCAATCCTGTTTTTCATAATGTGAAAAAAATACTTACTTTGTAGTCTGTTCAGTCTGTCTGTTTGTGTGTTGTTTGTGTAATTTTCATGAAACTTGATGGAAGGGTGCAGCATGATCCAAGTAGAAACCCGTTACATTTAAGAGCGGATCCGAATCATGGGGCAGACCCACAAATTATTTTTGACTTCCATTAACATTGCAAGAAGCGGCATTTGTGATGCATTCCTATGGTGTCGGAATTATCTGAAAAATGAGTTCCTGGGATGGGGCATGCCTGGCCCAGTGCCATGCGGAGTGCCCTTCTAGTTTCAAAAGGATATTTGTAGTGTTTTTATCTAAAGATCATCATTATTAGAATCATATCAATATCATATGGGCTGAACCTTGTTAAATGTCAACAGCACCATAGGCATACGTTTATGATAGTCTGTTAAGGTGATCCTGCTTCAAATTAGTTTTTTTAATTGATAATATTTCTTTCATATTTTCATGTTTTTCCTATGATTTTTTTTTTTAATAAATGTGTATCGAGGGTCTTTTAGGTGTTTTAATTGAAGTACCCTATAAGTAGATTCAACCACAAGCCTTTGAGTAGTCCCTTGACTGAAATACTAACTCATGTTTTAAAATGTAAACCCTTACAAACAGAACAAAACAACAGCTATAAAGACAGAAAATAAAACAAATGTAATTACAACAACTATTTCCTGCAGGTGGTGCAAGTGTTTAAATTGCAGCTGCTACTTTCTTTGCCTGCCAAGCTAGTTCACCCAGGGAAGTTTATTTAAAACGGTGCACAAGACACCTGGAATTTTACATTAGTTCTAATGAATTTTACTTAATTTGAATATTTCAATATAAGATCATCAAATGTGGCCCACACATTAGATTTATGTCTCAAAAGCATAAAACAGAAATACTGTCATTGAAATTTTGTTATTGTATATATGATAGGTAATTATTTAATTTGCACTGATTAAGGAGTGCTATTACAGAAGCACAACATAAATGTATTTCCAGGTGGAAATATGTCATCCAAGTTTGAGGGACATTTTAAAGAGAATATTTTGAACATTGATTGTCAGGTGTTGAAGTTGGTGTCAGCACTGGTACAGTAGGTGGGGTTATAGCAAGATGAACATTGGGAAAGCTCATAGAAAACGACTCTTTTACACTTAAAATCGGTGTGCCTACATAGGTAGCCTTACCTGCATGCTGTAAGGACCGCTCGGCTCCCTCTCAATGTCCTCTTGAGGTCCACGTGCCTGAGTTTTGGATTATCCAATAGGTCATATGAGGGGAATGGGCCGTTTGGTGCTCTGAAGTAAAGGAGGAGGAGTAGGAGAGCGGAGGGAGCAGGTCTGCTTGGGCGGGGTTTCCCTCTTATTTCAAGTCTGCACAGAAGAGGAGCAAAGCGGGAGAGGACGGGTTGTCTTCGGCTGCATGGGAATGTCGCTGTTGTCGAGACGGTACATTTTTTTTTTTTTTTTACCGTGTACGATAATTTTTTGTAGTCTTTTCTTTAATAGCCTCGTTTTCGGTTTTATCCCGCATTTGCACCAGGTACTGGCTGAGGTAGTAGTTTGTGCTGTTGGTTGGGTTGTGACACTGCCCGCTATGGAGATGACTGCGCAAGCTACTGCCTTGCTAGTGCTGGTGCCTCCACTTCAGCCGAGGAAAAAGCCCCGCTCGCAACGCTGTTAGACGGTTTTAACAGGTA
This sequence comes from Etheostoma cragini, assembly GCF_013103735.1. Taxonomy (NCBI): domain Eukaryota; kingdom Metazoa; phylum Chordata; class Actinopteri; order Perciformes; family Percidae; genus Etheostoma; species Etheostoma cragini. Next base: position 16,704,300 of record NC_048414.1, read on the forward strand.
ACGCACACCGCTAGCGTCGCAACTAGCCGTCGTGTTACATTTAAAGGAGTAATGTACTTCTTTTAAACGCAAAATGGCTTGTTACATTGTTGCATTTTTGAGCTGAAGCCATTTGAGAAATGTGTCATGTTTATTCCAATAAAATAGTAAATGCTTGTGGAGAGAAAAAAAACACTTTGTATGCAGTTTTAATTTTGCACAGAAACCTAATGTAAGATTTAGTCCGTATTGAGGAGAACACTTGTATGTATTAGCTGGAAATGTATTTGTATGCACATTTAAAAATGTTAGAGGAAGTCGATATCTCATATGGATTTGCATAGTTTTCTACCACCTCAGGCGTAGTGGGCCGTGTAGAAAGCATGTAGGTCAACAGCACTGTTGCTATGAAGAGAGGAGTGACGTGGCTCCTGCTGCCCACAGAGGTATCCTACAGTACATCCGCTTTGATACACACAAGTTGGCTTTATGGCTCTCCCTGACGTTCTTTGTTGATAATGATCCATACCATCAGTGTGTGTGTGCTCCTACTGCACCTAAACACCTCTTCTATTCACAGCAATATACACAAATCTGCAGTGCTGTTGGCACTGTTCTAGTAATCTGGTTATTATGCTAAATCTGCATGATGTGTCCTTATTTGAACTATATGGTGTGCACAGACGAGCACCACGTGACCTAACCCCCGCAAGCGTTTTAGCAGTGGTGTCCTCAGAGGTCTGGGAGTGCAGTGCTAATGTGGGTCATGGGTGTGTTAACCTTTTGAAATCCTCCCTCTGCTGCCCAACAGCATTCGGTTGCTGTGTATCACATTAGTATTGGCAATCAGGGGTCTCGTGATAGGGGTGGGGACCGGAATGGGAAATGAGCTTTGATTGGCTGCAGGGGAAGGGCAGCCTGGGTCGATGAAACCGTGCAGCAGTCGCAGCAGTCTTGAGTTCAGAGTGACCCCCGACAGCCCAGATGGAGCACGGCGCTCACTCACCGACTGACTGAAGATTGGATCCTGCGTTTGACCTTCCAGGACGACGCCCATGAAATATGTATTAGTTCACACTTCATAGTGTGTTAGGCAAAGTTATGTTCATCATGGGCCACAGCTCTACCCACTAGCATCTGTGCTGATTTGAATCAATACATTCTACTCCAGCTAATCATTGTTGATACATGTAGGTTGAAAAGAAAACTTGCTCTTTTGTAGAAGATGCTGACTACTTAACAAACCACACATGAGACTTGTGGTTATTTTTGAGCCTGTGGAGCTCTACAGGTCTCCATTTCACATATTAAAAAAAAAAACAAGAGTGTTTCATGTAAGAAATGCACGTAGTCCAGCCTCCAGGTAACAACCAAATATCATTTATCATCGTGACTTTAAAGCCAGCCAGCCTCTGGACCAGTGAGCAGCTCCAAGGCAGCCAACATCCTCATCCATCTTGTGTCAGAGCTCTCATTTGAGCTTGGCTGCAGATAAATCATACATCAGGGAGCCAAAGTCCTAAAGCAGTTATTAATTTGATCCCCCTGTAGAAAATGCCTGTTCAGATGGCTATCACAGCTGCACCGCTGAAGGAGCCGCACCCTTGTCCTGACACGACAGTCGGCCGTAATGTGTGTATGCTCTGTGTTCGCCAAATACCTTCACGCTTGCTGCCTCTGTAATGCAACATGTTTGGAATTAGTGCTTAAACAATTAGTATATTAATGTGTTGTTCTTTGTAAAATTTAAAGTGCAACAATTTTAGTATTAAGCAAAATGCCAAACTGGTTTCAGCTTCTCAAATGGGATTGCTGGTATGAGGGTGTAACAATTCATTCTTAATTCATCTGCTGATTTTATCTTTTAATAGTTTGGTCAAAACAACATTAGAAAACAGTGACAAATGCCAAATATTCAGGAGATTCACTCATTAAAAGTCATGAAAGTTGTTTTGTTGACCAACAGTTTAAAACAAACAATATTTAAGTAAAGACCATGACTTGCATAAATTTCTCACACTTAAGCACTGGTAACCATCACATGTTCTGCATTTATTTCCTAAAACATAAATGGAATAATCTATTATAAAACCGATGGAGATTGGCTTTCTTTTGATCCGGTGAATTCTCTTTGGGTTCTTGACTTCTGGTTAGTCAAAACAAGCAAAAGCAACTTGGGCCCTGAGAAATTGGCATTTTTCAATTTCTGTCATTTTGTACAGGCTACTAATTTACTAAATGATTAAACGATTTGAAAAAAAAAGCCAAGTTGCGCTCATGTGAGGATTCACTTTTGTTTATGTATTCAACTGAATTATGTTTTAAACTGTTAGTCAGACAAACGAACTATACATATTGAGAAAATGGTTGGCAGGAAAATCAATAAAAAAGCCTATGTTAAAATAAATATAAACACTAGTATTTTTCAATGTATCCTCCTCTGAAAGGAGGCTCGAAGGCGTTGGCCCCAGCAGCGCCTCACTTTGTACAAGAGATGAGTATCTCGCTGCAAGCCCACTCAGCATCTCCCTCAGATCCATCCACGAGTGGGGTGGGAGTGCTGTAACCTTGGAAAAACAAGCCGCCCACAGGAATGAGCATGTCATCATTGCCGTCATCCAATCTGGACCACACACACACACACACACACACACACACTCGTGGAGAGTAGGAGTGGAGTGCCAGATCAGTGCTGGCCTGACTGGAGGAGGATGCGGCGCTGGCCTGTGGGGACCAGATGGCCCTCCAGCTCCTGCAGAGCAACCAGAAGTGTAAGACTCCCAAAACAGCACTTTATGATCATCTTGAGTGTGTGTGTGCAAAAGCATTCATAAAGGTATGTATACGTGTGATGTACTTATACCCTCATCTTAACGTGTGGGTAAGATAAAATGAATCAAGTGAGTTGTTTGCAGTTATTATGTGGTCCATAAACTTGTCCTGGATCTCTGCTCTGACATTAAAATGGATAAGGTGATATAATGGAAAAAAAGGTTCAAGAAGACCATTTTTCACTGTTGAAATGTCATCATTGAAAAAGCACAGGTGTATTGAAAACCATTATGATGGCTGCATTCCACTTAGAAGAGGCCCTGGTGTTGTGCATGCTGACTCACTGAAACAGCTTACTGGGACACTTGATGGAATGGAGCCATCGTTAAGGTTATCAGTTTCAGCTGGGCTTTTCCTACTGTGACAAGTCCAAATGTCTGCTGTAAAAAGAGGTCCACATCAATAGAAAAGGCCACAGAACCTTATTTCCTCTTAAAAATTCAGTCAAAATTACCCACACATAAGTTGTATTTTGCAGCAGCGCTTCTTAATTGGTCTCAGGTGCAAACGGTCTTGCTGATTAAGCTCACCGATACTGAAGCTGTGTGAGTGTGTGAGAGAGTCGTCATGATCCCAGTTTTACACCATAAAGTATGCTTTTCAAGATGAGTCACAGAATGCTTTGGAAGGAAAGAAAGTGACAAAATCATCTTCCATTTGGGCCTTTTTCACAGAAGACGTTGACACGTCAAAGGGAAAGTGCAGGTGTAAATATGAAACCATGATGATTTTGCTGCTTCATAGTCGGCGTCCTGGGATTGTGCATCTCGGCCCACAGTCATGACTCACTGGGACAATTGCTAATAACATTACTGATGGCTCTGTTATGTTCAACACCTGTGCTTTTCTTACTACGACAGGTCAAAATGTCTGCTGGCAGTCTGAAACCTGCCCCACTTCCATGATTACACGTCATGGTCTCAATTTAGTTTGAGAGACTTTTCCACAAAAGAAGAATACAATTTCTGAAAGAAATGCAAGAAATTGGTGCTAGTAGCCAACCTTTTGTTTCTAAACTAAATTGTGGACTACAAGCTGTGGCAACCCAAAATAAGATACTGGCTTTTAAAGGGAAAAACAACACTACCTGCTGTTTCACATAAAACCTTTGAGCACTAGAAGGAATATAGGTTTCTTTTAACTACTCTCAGACAATGGAATGCATCATTGTTCATATGACACCTTCCTCATGCCATGAACTATTAAAGATTCATCCTGTGATTTGATTTACATTGTTGGTCTCAGGTATTGCAGCTATTTGGTATTGCAGCAGTCAAGTATCACTTAAGTATTGCCTAAGTTTTATAAAAAAAAAATGTAATTCTTCATTGTTCCATACACGCATTTTACTTATTCAAGTAAGGCCCTGAAATGAAAAACCAATTGAAATAAAGACGCTCATCTCATACACTTTTATGTTAAGTTGTTAAGTTGTCTTTCAGTGTCTGTGTGCACGTGTGTGTGTGTGTGTGTGTGTGTGTCAAATCACGCCCATTGCAGCAGACTCCACCATGAAATCTTCTGTCAGGCTATTCTGTGAACTGATACCCTTCATCATATTGCTTTGGGACTCACTTGACACAGTTTGTCAGAGTGGTGATGGTCGTATTCTTTACAGTTTCTCAAGTGTAAGGGAGTTTGCACATATTCATGCTTAGAGTTCCTACAGAAGTTCTTTTAGGTTCAACAAAAAGTTTATCCATGAAAGCTTTAAAAAAATCTTTTAAAGTCAATTTGCTTACACAGCTGTTGTTGGGCAAGGACATTGAATGTTAGGTCATCTTTCTTTCCCCATATGTCTTTTCACTCCCACAGACTCCCATTCACTAAGAGCTTCATGGAGCCAGGATAAATCAACATCTTCTACCCGTTTCTCTATACAGCGAGTACACTGACTTTTTAATCAATAACACAGCTGAGTTGTGTGTATTTTCTTTTAATAGAGCAGAAAAGTGAGCATTTAAACCATTTTTACACTGTTCATTGTTTCCAAAACAGTACAAAGTACGTCTGTTGTTACAGTAAGACGTACATCACTTACAGTAAAAGAAAGGAGCAAAGTATTCACTGAAAACATTATTTACATTTTTACATTTAAATTAAGTTACTCTTTTACATGTTTTACCAGCTTCAGCCACTAGTACAGCACTTACGGAATTAGTAGAAACTGAAAACTAACATGTGGAACCCCACTGATTATGGAACAATATTGATTGTAGACACATACTGTAAGTATTGTCTATTTCTGCAGTCTGCAGTGATTTTACTCCGTTTTCTGTGACATAAAAAATCGGAGCAATTCTTTGTCAGTGGCAGCTGCTATTCATAAGGACGGAGTTATCATAATGGGGACAATACTGAGGAAAGGTAGACATGAGTTCATGACTAAGGCTGTTTTGAGCACATTTAAAAAATATATATTTGGTACAACCCTATAGCAATCACAGTTTCCTGTGAGGCTTTTGTTTTCCATCAGTGCTTTTCTAAAACAGAATGAATGGCACGGGTAGCAACCGGTGAAGCATGCAAACAGCAACTCAATAAGGACAATGACGGACGGCCAGGTAGCTCGGTTGGTAGAGCGCCGTCCATATATAGAGGTTTACTCCTCAAAGTAGCGGGCCCGGGTTTGACTCCGACCTGCGGCCCTTTGCTGCGTGTCACTCCCCCTTCTCTCTCCTCTTTCATATCTTCAGCTGTCCTGTCAAAAGTATAGGCTGAAAATGCCCAAAAAATATCTTCAAAAAAATAAAAATATAAGGACAATGACAACATGTGTTATGCGTAATACAATAAAAAGGAAAAAAACTATATTGAGGTAGATGGCTGATGGTGAATGAGTGCAACTTTGTTTTTTCCTTCTTAAATCTGGACTTTTTATCACTATGATGAGCAGGGTCATATGTACCTGACACCAAAACAAGATCTTGAAGGGAACTTCTCATGTAGTGTATTCTACACTGATGTGATTCTTCATTTCCAAAGAAAATTGTTTTCCTTAATAGTGAGTACAGTACTGCACTGCAAGGTGTGCAAATGTAAAACAAAATAGCAACTTCAGCATCAGGAGAACAAGCTGAAATACTGTCTAGAGAAGGCTGAACGCGGCTAATTAAGAGCTCTACTTAGGAGGCATGATTCATATATGTAGGACATCAGTCTTCAGGTTAGTTTTTTTTTTACACTGTACAGGGGTTCAACTAGACACACTTATCAAATGTTTTACGCCTTGGGAGTATTTACATTTTCACATTTATAAATATTGTGCATTAAATTAGTAACTGCAATCCTGAGATGTACATTACCATCTCATCCATGAGAGGCTATGCTCTCAACCTTAGGCATCGCCTCCATAACAAGGTTCATGATGGCTTCCTCGAGACAACACAACAACAACAAAAAATCTGTACTCTTCAACAGCTCTTTCATGTTTTTCTATAAAAAAAGGACGAGACAAAAAGAGATCATCCTGTTTGAGGATGATCATGGGAGAAACAGCGTGGCCAGAAATCCCATTTCTGACCAGAGACATCTTGGATCCCTCAGCAGAGGAGGACATCCACACTAAAGCACTTTAAAAAGAGTACAAGGGATGAGGGGAATTGCAGAAGGCAGGATTACGTTTCGTTAGTAGTTGTGGTTTCGCAGCTTGGCTAGTTCTGCTTGTTGCCGTACATGAGGGGAATGATGTAGACAGAGATGTCATCTCCAGAGCCTAATCTGTCGTTGGATATCCTCCAGCCTCGATCCTTCAGCACCCCTCTTGCTCGCATTACAAGGTCTTGAGCTGCCATTGTGTACCTGACATCACAAAAGTAATACATGATTAAGGTATATACAATCAGACAAGTGGTCAAATCTGATGATTGCGCACATTTGACTAAGTACATCTGCCTGCAGGGAAGAAATCTGAAAATATTGCGGTGAATTTTGGAAACTGAGCACATGGTGAAGACGAGTCGGAGCGCCTCATTAAACAATCTTACAAGCTTTTCCTTGACATCAGAGAAACGTCTCTTCTAAATGTTTGGAAATTTGCATAATAACAACAAAATAACAAACGTTCACTCGCTACAAAAAAAACGGGGGTGAGAGGGAGTTCAGCCCTGACTGGCGGCTGCAGCTGTGTGATAACTGAACGTGCCTGTGCTGGTCGTCGGGGTCACAGTTTCCCAGGAAACAGGTGACCGCTTCAGCTACTTCCTGGTTAGAGAGGACGTCCCACAGACCATCGGTGCCCAGTACCAGAACGTCGTCGGCTCCATGCTCGCACTGGGCCAAAGGGTAAACCTTGACCTGGATACGGGGGGGAAATGAGTAAGGGATGAGAAGTGCATGGTTTATAGGAATCATTTAAACCGGTTACTAAGTTTCCTCTGGAAATGTCACAAATGGCTCCATGTATAGGCAGAATGGGAAAAAAAAGGAAAATACCCCTTATTGCAACATTTATTACTCCAAAGTGGTTAGCCTTACTGCTAACCTTGTAGTCACATCACATGAATAGCCTACATAGCAACTTTTATCTTGCTTACCAAGTGAAACCAGATACGTGTGTGTAGATGTGCGTGCATATACACTGTGTGTCTACACAGTCAAGTCTAGGACAAAGTCAATTGCAGGGGTGTTAAACTCGTTGTCACTAAGGGCCACCCTGGAATATGAAAATCACATCCTAGGCCAGACATGTGGGGTTTATTGACATGCTTGTATTGATAAAAGTCAAATATCTTTGACCGTATTACTGATTGTCGTTTTTGCCGGGGGGGTTTTTTGCCGTCTTTTTTCTCGCTTTTTTCAACACTTTTATAACATATTTTTTTATTAAAGCCCTACAGAAAGATTATGTTTTACCAAGGCTACCACACAGCCGACTCACCGCAACCTGTTTCATAGCAAACATATAAAAACTCTGCTTCTGGCGGAATATCTGAGTGTCAAAGTCGGCAAATCTGCTAAATTCTGCTTTGAGTGTTGTCTGATTACATTTTGAAAAACAGTTTCCTGTCTTTTTGGATTTGGCACACAACTAGATTCAATTTGTTGTGAACCTAAGTTGGTATTTCGGCGGGATAAAAACCTGCAAGGGGCCAAGTTCAAATGGTTGTTAAGATTTCAGTCTGGACCAAAGTAGTGGACAGACTGACATTACTCAAGGGTCACAATGCTAGCATGACTACAACTTCAACGGCTACATCCATATCCATATATAAGGGTTTTCTTCAGCACCACATACCTTAAAAATGTAAGAATGTTTCATTTTTTTTGTCTTCCTCTATATATCTTTTCTAGAAGTTTTTGATGGCCTCAATCTTTCAAAGATATTCAAAGAGAAATGTTACTGTGGCAACTCATGTACAGTACAATATCTCAAATGACTATGCCTGAGCAAAAGCCTATTCTGAAAAAGCAAGCATAATAATACCTAGAGACCTTGGACTTGGTAAAAACTGCCTCACTTTGGTTCCTTCAAGTCATTCCTTGGCTACCGTGAGGGAGTTGCCTAGTCACAGCAGACACGCCAACTTACTACTGAGGCTACTGCTAAAAACCTTGTGATTTAAGTCAAGCTTTGAAAGAGAGAAAAACTCTGAGGCAGTTCCTAGAATTCCAAAATATAGATTTCAACAACATATTATCCCTAGAAGAGGGGTGATGACCAGAGTGTTTGGTTTCTGACCGCTGAACGCCCATACTTGATCTCATGATGATCTGATGACTCAAGTGTCAAGTTTAGCTTTTTTTCTGGGACTTTCCTTTATAACCTGAAACCATGTTCTAACTTGACATGTTTTCATGAAGTATTCTTCACAATCCCTGCAGGTCACTCACCCACACATTTCTTTATATAATAATTGTCTATTTTTTCCTGCATTTAACATCCAGCGAGAGCCTCTAATACTCAATTTTGATATGTCTTACAAGTACTTAGAATGTGTTTGGACTCTATCTGAAACAATAAAAATGTACAAGCATTTGAAAAGTAAATCTAAAAAGAAATACATCAAAACAGAGGCTGAACTATGACTGATCTCAAAAGGGAAATGAATTAAAGATCGGGAGAGTTCGTGTGCTTCGTGACTACTGCAGTCATGTGGCGTTAGACACTGAGAAGAATAGGAGCTATTTGAGAACAACGGCTGGTGAGGAATGTTAATGGGCATTGTTTATTTTGTGTATATTATGTATATTTACAGCATACACTCAGGAGGTTGAGGTTATGAGGTAAAATCAAAGGAAAGATCCACCAAACTGCTAGCACGCTGCTATAGATAATGTGAATCACATTTTCATAATACAGGATAGTATTTTTTAAAACAACCAACAACTGAGTTTAAAATACATCTGTCACATTATCCTTTCTTTAACAACTTTTTGGACATTGACCAATCAAAGAGAAGAGGAAGCATATTTCTTCACTAAATGTGTCACAAGATGTGTGTGTCCTTTATTTGTTTAACCACCTTTTTTGTAAGCAAAAATGTACAGTACGTCTAGAAGATAGATACTGTTTAATTCAAAAAGTGGAAATTTGGTAAAGTACCTATTGAAGTGAAGGAGAATTGGCTTTTCTTTACTTAGAAACTCGTGTCCAACTTTAAGTAGCAACACTCTTAGTTGTGTATAAGGGATAATGTGAATGTGCTTTCTTGTACACACTGAAGGAGGACATAATGAAGGACGACAGTCAAATACCTCTGGGCAGCAGGAGAGGAAGGGCTTAATGTAGATGTTAGAGTCGTGCACTTTGAGATTGTGATCCCCGAGACCTCTTGTGACCCCGATGGTCGCCAACACACGAGCCTGCAAAAGACAAGGAAGCATGTTCAGTGCAAACTCTGTTAGAGTCAAACATAGCAACAACCAGCTCTTTAGGGATTTTTGGAGTTCATCAGAACTCATGTCTCATTTCTTCATCGGTTATGATAACATTGTACTTGCCAAAGTGAATTCTGAGATGTTGGGACATTGTCCTTATCACTGAAATAACTATGGACGGGGCAAGGGATGTTTAGATAAACCAACAGTTTCAGGCAAACCCCTTTATCTGGAGGGGACCCTGTGAGTGAGCGCGGCCGAAATGGACAGTAAACCGTGTGTAGAGTCTTCTTGTGTGACTGCTTGTGTTTCCTGCCCTCAGTCTGGCTCCTTAGTGATGTCACTGCACTGCTATGTCTAAGCAAGTAACTTGGTGAGTGTAATTGTATTAATTACCTGTAGGAATGATGGCCATCACTACAGTACCAAGACCCACATTTTAATAAACTGGAATGATCTGTTAAGTCTATTAGAAGTAGAGTTGTAAAAACCTGTCTATGTCCAGTAGGGCGTTTTAGGTAGTTGGACAACATTTTGACTGCTGTTTGACGTGTTCCTGAGCACATCATATTACCCCAAACTGCTCTAATGAACTGCTAATGTTTCTATCAGGCAGGTTTCTGAGTAACTGTGAAGCAAGATTGTTTTGACCAAGATCATATACAGTATACATATATACAACCTCTCGATAAAGTTAAGACTTAGTTGATTAAAATACTATGTGGTTTCTGTGAACCATCTCTTAGTCTATTGCATTCCTCCCTCCTCATAATTGTAAAGAATAACCTGTGTGACACATCCCTTGTGACGTTTCACCGACAGATACAGGCTACTCCAACTGGGAATCTTTATCTGGATGGATGAGCAGCATTTAGGCAAATAAACACAAGCTCGTCGTCAGCATCTTCCAGTTTTGTGATTGCTTAATGATCATTCCCCGGGCCCCAGACACCACCAAACTCATTTGTAAGCTGTGCAAAACTCCTTTTGATGATTCCTCCTGTCTGCACTGGTCGCCACTGCCGCCTCTAAAAAAGGCTGCTGGCACAAGACTGGGGAACTGGGCTAATTGAATCTACTTTACAGCTTATGAGACAGGGCGGCACATGAGGCCGGGGGAGAGGAGTACGAGGGCAACTGAGGCCTGTTAGGAATGGACGTGGATCAGTATGCAGCACAAAGAGGGCGAGAGAAGGAGACAGAGAGGTGGAGAGAAGGGAGAGCGTTTCAAAGTGGCAGCAAAGCTCCTCCGGCGGATAAGGGGAAACATCCTGGGATTAATTGTTGAGCGTTGGGGCCCAGCAGGCTGCGCGCCGGGCTTTGAAGTGCTCTGGCGTTTCTCTCCCTCGCACAAAGCCCCCTCACTCTATCTAGCCATTCATCTCCACGCCTCAGTTCAAAGGGAGAGGACGCGACGTGGGCACGGCCAACTGTGCAGGGGTTAACCTGAATGTGGTTGCAGGCAGAGATCCTTGTGGGGTGACATCAGCCCTACTCATCAGTCAAACATAAATCTACTCTCCGTCTGTATTAAATAGAAGACTGGAGAACGCCACAGTGAGAACACATTCAGATCCATCATGTTTCCTCTCTGACCTTATCAATTCAACAAGGACTAAATGCTTCACACCACCACATGTACAGCACCACTCAGGGAAATGTGTGTGTGTGTGCTAAGCTTGACCTTTTCTTTTGTTTTACGTGTCAAAACACTAAAATAATTCTTCTGCAAGTCACTCTCTTAGCGGCTTTACAATCCAATTAACATATGTCCGTTTTGGACACTTTTCATCTTTCTTTTATCACAACTGGTGGCTCCTAGCTGTCTTAGTGCTTCGTTTTACCTGCTTGGGGACATAAAGGCACAAATTCCATTGGAGCAGAGATATTTTCTTTGCCATAGGTTGGTGCAGGATGTGTATCGTGGAAAAAGAGGCCAGGAATGCCTTCCACTCTGACTCCTCCACACAGTGACAGGGGGGAGTGGGGGGGACTGACTAATGGTGCCCTGGTGAGCTTTGATTACAGGCGAGGCGCAAAAGGCTGTGGGAGTATTTCTGTCAGCAAGCTGCAGCCAAGCACTTCTTACCTTCTTCCCTTCGCCGTAGATCAGGGGAAACTTTAGGTCATCGTCTTCAATGGTTTTATATGCCCTGCACAGAGTAGAGAGGACACTTTAATGGGTTTTTGGTTTATGGCAGGCAGCATACACGTGCCCTAAAGATACATGGCCCCCGTGCCCCGGCGGGCCCTGCTGCTGAGCCGACTGGCACAAAGAGAAAAAGTATGCTAGGAGGGAAAATTGAGAAAGCGAGGAAAAGAAATCCACCCAGACATCACACAGAGACCGACACAGAGTCTTAGCATACTTCTTTCCTTTTTTCTCTCTCTACTGATCTTGTAAAAGTCTCCCTAGCGACAAAGAGAGAGACATCTATGGATGTATAAGACACTCTTGGTTTGCTGTTGGTTTTTTCTGCAGCAGTTTGCAGTGTATGTGTGTGTGTGTGTATATGTGTGTGTGTGTGTGTGTGTGTGACTGGACGTAGAGCAGCTGAATGATGCAAGAGTATCCACGTTTACATTCCCCCTTTCTCAGAGCGGTGCTAAAACCTTCCCAAATAATGAATAATATACCTCTTCAGACTGGGACCAGACAGCGCTGCAGTACAAGGTAAAAGGACTCTGTAATACTGAATGTATTCATGCCAGGTCTTAAGATATATACATTTCATCTCTATACTGTAACTCAGAAACTAGCAGTGAAGGAACCCTGCACTCTTGCTCATAGCTAGTAAACAGTTTAATTTCAGAGGAACAGCTGTTTCACTATACCGTACCAGAAACATTACAGATTTAAGCCAATTTCCATTCAAAACCCACACCAGGTGCTCGAAAAGTAAAATCTGGCATCCTTACCTGGATCAAATACCAATTAGAAATACAGGTTATTCTTTATTTTAGCTTTTAGACTGGAGGTAAGGAAGAAAGAAATGGTCATAAAAATAGTTTTAAAAATGACAGCTTTTTAGAAAAGCTGCTTAAAACAAACGTAACAAAAGTGTGGATTTGCAAATATGACACGACCCGGGCCTGCCCCACACACGTTATCCAATGTATTTCAGCTGCTGCGAAGCAGATTAGGAGGGACCAGGCTGGCTTTTACATTACTGCTGGTTCCACTCAGAAAGACCATATGTTTCCACCTTAGGCAAGCGCTATACTGCCGCACTCAGCACTTTTTTAACAGTGTGCAGAGCGAGGACTATCAGAGCGAACGCAGCCCACAAACACAGAAATACAGTTTGCAGCCTGAAAGTCTTTTGGAGCAGTGAGCTGTAACGCCTTTAGAAGAGTTTCCTCACTAATGTTTGCAATATTCATAGTGTGGAAAAACCTCTAAAACAGCAGTTTGATGATGTAAAACCTAAACTGAGCATTAAAAGAGGTACTAATTAAACCAAGAAAGGTCTCTCTTACTCTATTTTTTAAAGGGAAACACCATTTCTGCTGCCAAGTCACTTTAAACTTCTTTCATTTGAGTATTTCACATTCAAGTGTTAGTTTCCTTAAAGATACTAGTACATTGGGACATACTCTTTATGCCATTATTTCAAAGATGTCTTGGATGAAATCCTCAGTGCCTGCTGTCTGGGACAGTCTTCCTCTGGAGACTTGTGTTTATAGTGAATCCATTCTGTCAGACTTGAGATAACGAGAGTGTGACAGAAAGAGAGACATACACATTAATCCTGTTATGATACCTGCTTCCCGCTCTGGGACATAGAGTCCAAAAACAGCAAAGAGAGTTGCTCAAGGGCTGTACTGTTTGACCACAACACTGAGTGCTTTCACATTCAAGGCCTGTTTGGCCGCCTGATCCGCTGCGGAGTGTGACCGACAGAGACAGAGAGCGTGAGTGGGGGAGGGGAGAGGAAGAGAGGGATGCAGGGAAGGAGGGGGGTTGTATCATCCTATCTGCAGGTGAGAGGAGACGGACAGGAGAGGAGTGATGTCATCTCCGCTTGGTGCAAAGAGGGGTGACGGAGAAACATTAGACGTGTTTGCCGAGCATCCTTATCTGCACACTTTTATATATGCTATTTACAGACATTTCTACGCATACACACATGTGCGGGCACAAGCAGACAGACAAGCAGTCAACAGACTTTAAGGTGACATTGTGCCAAGCCTGTTTCAGTACCGGCTGAGTCACACAAGTTGGTGAAATTGACAATTGGGTTCAAATAAGATTTTTGGCCAAGCTTGATGGGCTTTACCGTGGATTCAATGATGCTTTCAGGAGCAAAGCAAGGCCAGAGTTAATGGCAGTGGCCCAACTACGCTCCAAATGTAATCCATAGGAATCAGTCATTTCGGTACAAAGGCATGGTGCAACAAGAAGGGAAGAAGAGAGAAAGGAGCAGGAGTAGGAGTAAAAATGTATGACAGTGATGAAGGTGTGTGTTAGTCTCTCTCCTCTCACATACATTGTCTGTAGGATCAGGGGGAGAGCAGACACCCTGGTGGGCGTGGGCATTTAAGGGAGACAGCTTGAGCGCCGTTCATTGTCATTTATCATTGCCCTCCTATGTGGCCTACAAACCATCTTTTTTCATTTTTTTTTTTTACATCTTTAAATTTTACCAACTCTTTTATCTCCATTTCTATCTTTGCAGCGAACATTTCTCTCTGTCTTTTAAGCCATTTCTTTCTCATTTTTTCTCCCCCCCCCACCTTCTTCCCCACTGTCCCTCCGCCTGACTGTCTGTGTTTTTCCTTGGTGTTTGGATCACGTCGGACAACGCTGACCGCTCAACATTCATCACTCTGGGACGTCTCACAAACAAAACCGCCCGCCATCCTGGACAACGGCCACCATTACAGTTTGCAACGCCAAAGCATCCAACTGGCCGACGGAGGGGGAGGTTCAGAAAGTGAGGGAGGAAGACAGAGAGAGGTGGGCTGCAGGCCTGTATGCCTTCATTAGAGCGTGGCCTTGATCATGGATGCCTTTGAGTGAACAGGATGCCAGTGTACACCCACACAGGCGCAGCATGTAGGCACTCTGGCTACACACACTGACAGGAGAGTGTACATGTACAGACAGAATGCTGCAGAGACAGAAAAAAATCCTCTGTTCCTATAGTGTCTGAACTGCTCCTGTACAAGATGACACTGTTCAGTCACGCACAAGCACATAATAGCAATCAGCCATGCCGGCTGACAGGGTCCTAATTTAAGACCCAGACTTAGTCTGGATGAAGCAAGCAGAGCTCGTTTATGGGTAGAACCTGATTAAAAATACATCACAGGCCGTCTGCGCTTCTAAGACAGTAAGCAGGCAGACGACAGGCGGAGAGTTCTGGGCCTAAAAAGAAACACAGAGGTTGACTGACCTACATTTGCTGAACCGAGCGGCGCCACAAAACACAACTGCACGGAAGAAACACAATCTCTCCTCATCACCTGCACCTACTCATATATGCATGACAACACATGTTCTACGGGGGTAGACATAATTAAAACACATCAAGAACAAAGAACAAATCAATTAATAACAAGAGCAAAAACCAGTGGTAGTATGTACGTAAGTGCAGGTTCTCAAGTATTGTGTTTAAGTACAATTCTGAAGTACTTGAAGTATTACCCTTCAATGCTTTTACCTACTGGCAAAAGCTGCTAAACAGGAGTTAAGTGTGCTTTGCTTACGTGTCCTTATTATGAAACACTCTTGTCTTTGACACACTTTGACACAGTTCACATAGAATCTGTCAATTGCCATTTGACTTTTTTTTTATCTCTCTCGCCACAGTAAGATGTCCTTGCTTTGCCCACGTGTTCCTTCTTACTTTGCTCTCACACGCACAGAAACAGAAATACCAAGGCCACCTTCTGGCTCTTTTCTGACAGGGAAGGTTTGAATGACTTTTGTACAATACTGCACACTGAATAGGATGGAGATTGCGGTTTTTCTTTATAAGGGGTAGTACATCATGGGAAGTCACTCAAACGTAGATAATGTCTCAAAGCAATTGTTTCGTCAAGGCATAATTATACGAGGCAAGGAAGCAGAAATTACTTTGACGTAAAATTGTCTCAGAGGGCTCATGAATGGATCCAACCAGATGCACAGTGTAAGGATGTAAAAAATTGAACAGTTATTCAACAAATCTGTTAAATAAATTATCAGCAATGCAGAGGAGAAACTTACTGACACACAATTTGAATCAGCAAAATGGGGGAAAAAAACTGTGGTATCCTCACAGTTTGCATGATGTGTAACATGCACTGACATTAAAAGATAAAATCAGTCAAAAATCAATAAATTAGTTAACCCACCATCCCGACATGGTGAAGTCACGGTACAGCATCCTCTTCCCCACTTCCTTTCTCTGGACTCTCCTCGGGAATTCCAGATGTGTGAACTCGTTTCCTAATAAGTGGGGCTGCATGTAGGCCTTTGATATGAAAAGAGAAAGAAAAAAAACATAAAAAAGAAGAAGATTGACACACCCAGGGGATAGGAAAAACAATTCCATAGTCTATTAAGCTGGCAAAGAAAGCAGGCAGTGTAAGAGAGACAGAGCTAAGCATAGCCGGTGTCTCTACGGGAGGGGAGGTCAGCTCTGCTCATTTCTGACAGCTGTGCTTGCTAGAAAGGAGCCCAGAAAGGTTCTTGCTTACCAGGAACTGCAGTCGCTGTCTCTCTGACTCGGGTGTGAACTCTGCTGACATGGGGACAACTTCCCCTGCCCGGATAATGATAGCCCTGACGGAGCAGACAAAACAAAACTGTGTTGATGTAAGCTGGAACACTGTTGCTCCTGCTGGCTGCGGGACACGTGAAGGTCATTGCAAAGGTACATTTTTTGTGCATTGGAGTAAGGATTTGAAAGAAAGTGATAGGCTAATCGTGATTAAAGGTGTTAAAGGTCCCATGGCATGAACATTTCACTTTCTGAGGTTTTTTTAATATCAGTATGCATTCCCCCAGCCTGCCTATGGTCCCCCAGTGGCTAAAAATGGCTACAGGTGTAAACCAAGCCCTGGTCATCCTGCTTTGCCTTTAAGAAAATAAAAGCTCAGATAAGCCAATCTGGAATCTTGCCCCTTATGAGGTCATAGGGAGCAAGGTTACCTCCGCTTTCTCTGCTTTACCCACCCAGAGAATTTGGCCCACCTATGAGAGAAATGTCCTATTTTTCATGGATATTTATGGAATTACAAATACAATCACAATATCTGAAAGGAACATCGCAATTCGATTTTTCACCAAATCATTCAACCCTACATAGAAGTTTTGTATGTGTATCTCACCTGCTGTCCCCGGCGTTCCCAATGTAGAGCTTCCCAAGCAAATAGACAACCACCAGAGCAGTGCAGCCACCTGAGATGTTGTAGACTGCCTTCTCCTTCTCTATCTGCACATCCTAAATAGAAACACACGCACAAATGAATTCTCTGATGAGAGCACATAATTCAAACCCATCCGCTGCACATAATCGTGTTTCTAATCATCACAGCCTTCAAAAATGTTTTCCTATCATGCTGCGGCACAAAGCATTTAAGCAAAAACCTGATACTATGTAAAATACTTCCCCGGTACTTAGAACCCACCATGATGCTATTATTAATTATAGCACCATAATTAATTAATTCATCAACAGGGCCATAAGTCAAGGTGCAATAAAACGGAATGGAAACCGAAAGGATAGGAGAGAAAGTTTGGAGGGACGGCTGGTTATTACACCAGTTAATTAGCCCAGATTAATTTGCTGCTAATTAAACCAAAAAAAAAGTTATTTGAAAAAAACCAATGCTATCAGTTCAATAATTAGAGGAATAATTAACCTGTCAGCGAATTAATCAAAATGCTAACATAAATTTGAACCAAGCTGCTCACACTTGGTTTAACCCTTTTGTGCTCTCCGTTGCTACTGTTCGCCTGCTGATAACTGACTCTTAGGGGCATTCAGTGGCAAAACAGAAGCAGGAAGTTATCCCGGGAAAATGGATGACCCCTAAGGCGCCTTCATTGCACCCCTCCGTCACTATCAACAGATTGAGTTGGATGAAAAATGTTGGCGAACACATTTGCAGCGAGGCTATCCCTAACACGTTCTCCCGTGAGGAATGTAACCCCAACTAAAGCTCATCGCCTTCTGCTCCGCTTCTGACTACCTCCATCTGATTACAAATTGTGTGAATGTGTGTGTTTGTGTACAGTGTCTATGTTTGTAGTGTACTGTACGTATGCATAAATATGCGTGTGTTTGTGTCTGGCAGAAAAGACAGATGTGTGTTTGAGAATCAGAGTGCAAATGTGTTGAGAGTTCTGCATGTGGGTGTGCATAAAAAGCTTTTGTAACTGGATGTGTGTGTACAGTCACCTTCATTACGTCCGTGTGATTGTGTGTGCATTTCTGTGCAGGTCGTTCTGTGTAAGACAGAATTATCGTGTTTCTGAACACATGCACTCCTCAGTTACAACACACACACGCACACACACACACACACACAGTTGCTGCTGTACACATTTCTCAAGAGTGAGAGGGCATGAAGGAGAATGGAGGATATATACGTGTGTGTGTGTGTGTGTGTGTGTGTGTGTGTGTGTGTGTTGGGGATGGTAAACAATGTGCCCTTCACCATGAATGAATTATGAATCCGTAGCAAGCCATACATATTTATCCTCGCTGTATTCAATGGCTCTTGCTCCAGGCAGTCTTTAATAATGAAAATTTCCGCATAAACATCTACACCTTTCTTCTCTCTACTTTCGCCAGGAAGAATCTAACAACTGAGCCAAATAACCAGCAGAGAGGTTTCTGCACTTCTTTGTATTCCTGTAAACTCTTTATTGTTTCCTTGACATTGTCTTCTTAATGCCACGAGACAGGACTGTCAAATCCAGAATTACCAGATTTCATATCACATCATTTGACCACATCAGCAATTTAACAAAATGAATTGTCAGTAAATAGTGTAATCACCCAGTAAGTAAGAAAAAAATAAAGTGAATCAACCATTCTAGTGACACATCTCACACCAGCAAACTGCATCAACTGCAATTTTAATTAAACAAAACCTCAAGGAAACCAGACTCAAAACATCTCTCAACACCTCCCATCCACACTTTAATATCTTTATACAGCAGATTTTAACCTTTTAGATACTCCCAAAAGACCATAAAGTGATGGGAATGACCAATTAAAGAATATATATTTCTACAAAATGGACATAATAAGGTACGCTCACAGGATTTGCAAGTACATGTTTCATAGGTTGAGAATGAGCCTTTTGGAGCCAATACTGTCATAAGGGCCACAATCTTCTTAGCAATCTTCAGCTTACTCGCCAAAAAAGAAGACAAGGTTTGACTTAACTGGAAAAAGCTGCTGTTGAGTTACTGTACACACTATAAGCTACAGGTCGGACCAAAAACTCCTTTCTCCGTGCTGTTTGCAGTGTTAACTGGCAGTGCATTTGCAGATTAATTGGAGTCTAAAGTTAGTTGGCTTTGAAACAGGAAAAGAGAACAGAGAACAGAGAGCAGTGATGGCAGAAAGAAATTATCGGGAAAAAAGGAAAACTCTGATGATGAACAGTGAGACAGGTTATTAACTAAATAAATCCTTTTAGCTGATTTGCCTTTAATAGAGCATTAATAAAATTCATGCATTACATAATTTTTTTAAACTATACTACTGCCCTTGAAATAGACCACTTCTCACAGAATAAGAGCTGGAATAGAGAATATGAATAAATATAGAAATTGGATGGATAATGAAACTACTCATCACAATTCATAAAACACACACACACACACGCACACACGCACACACACACACACACACACACACACACACACACACACACACACACACACACACACACACACACACACACACACACACACACACACACACACACACACACACTTTAGTATGAATTGAAAACATTACAATTGTTTACTTAAATTTCCTAAAGGCTAATGTTTAACCACAACACACCTCATGTTAACAATAACAGTAACTTAAAAGGAATAGAACATTCTGGGAATTATGCTTATTTGCTTTCTGTTTGAGTGAGAGAAGATCGATTCCACTCTCGTGTCTGTCACAGCTGAAGTTAGGAGGCATTTAACATAGCTTAGCATAACTGGAAGTAAGAGGAAACTGCTAGGGGGGACTGACTATTTCATGGCCAGGAGCAGTAACTTGCCTGATTTTCTTCCAATAAGCCAATTTCCTAAAATACGTGATGGGTCACTTGATGGTAAAACCTCAAGTATAGTTCAATCTGACACATGCAGTACCAGGTGCATGTGTGTTTTATACTAAAGAGGATCATACGAGGCCGGTGACATCATCTTCTCTCTTTCTGTAATGGCCCCAAAAAGGTTAAGCTCATGAGCCTTGTCTCACATGGTTTTTGATGTTTACACATCCCTGAGTGTTTATTGGTCTTCAGCAACAACTCCATACACACTGGCCACTTCCACAGGAATGCAGTGAGTCGTGTCTGAGGAGAACTAAAGGCGGATCCCGCTGATAAGATACAGAGAATCTAAACTCTGAGACAAAGATTTAGAGTTATACCAAACATTCCCAAGACTTTCTAACACCTCCCATTTTCTTAAAGAATGAACTTAATTAAAAAAAATATATAAAAAGGGGGAAGGGGGG
>NC_048414.1:16724630-16726598 GCF_013103735.1 Etheostoma cragini
GTTGAAGAGGTGGGACTCTGCCAAACTTGAGTTTTGGGTTGTTACTCAGCAAAAGTAGAAGTAATGGTCTTTTGTTCCAAGCAAAAGTCTGTACTACGTGAATCGTATCGCATTCAATTAAAACATTGTTACTGAAATAAAAACAAATGACAGCTGCGGAGAAAAGTAGCCGGTGTTTTCCCAGGTGGTTATTACATTTTTCCTCACCTATGTGCTCTAATTACAATTAGTGAAACACTGAGCAATGTACTGGAAATGCATTGTATTTGCTTTGATATATAGCTCTCTGTTTGAGGCATGCTGCGACATCAACTGCAACCTTTAAAATGGTGGATTTCAGCGCTATTCCCCTTTAAGAAAGAGAGAGGACACAGAGGGTAAAGAGTGCATAATCAAAGCTGGATGAAGAGCCATAGAGGCATGTGAGAGGAGAGCCGAGAAGCCGAGTGAGACATAGATGTTTGCTGATTGCTAGGAGTCGTGGGCAAATATGTTTCTGACAAGAAAAAGAGAGAAGAACAGAGGCATTAACATAAACTACAGCATTGTAGTAAGTCCGAATATGACTAAAACAGTGTACAAAATGAATGATGATTACAATATCCTATAAATCTATATCCTGAATACTCCTCAGAAAAACTGAATTGTTGCGGATTACTGCCATTCTATTTTAACAAAAAGTATTTTGTTAAAATGTGCAACAATGTGCAACTGTGGTTCAAAAACACAATCCTCATGACTCTGTGAAAATAAAATCCCCTCATCATTGACCAAAAATTTAAAATAGGCCTTTCAATTCCTTCACTGATCCATCTACAATTATTAATTACACCTACACATGCCATAAGTGCCCCCAACACACCATTTCCCTTTTGATGGCCATGTTGCTGGGTGAGAATAGGTAATTGCACACTACCACCTAGTGGTAAAGACATGGAAACACCAGGATGTGCTGAGTAATTGAATTTTCTAATTGGATTGAGCTACACTGCCCTCTTGTAAAATGTTATTTAACCTCCCCGAGGAACCCCACCCACAACACAAATGTTGCAGATCTGGGAGATGGTTTCTGTTATAACCTGTTTCTGAAACCAGGCGGCTAGGGTTTACAGCAGCAGGGCTTCACAGATTACATTTGGTCTGTTGTGGTTCCCATAGGGGCCTCTGCATCAGTGGACATAAATAATAATAAAAAAGAATAATGTATACTTTATAATGCCCTGCAAGGGGAAATTATACAATTTACACTCTGTTGTTATTACACACATTACACATAGGCCTGAATTACACACACATGGTCAGTATATATACATGCAATAAATGTAATTTATATGTATTAAATAATATGTATCATCTATTTTCATTATCAATTTATCGTTTATTTACTTTTTCCTTTCTTTTTTCGTGTTTCCAGTATCTAAAATGTAAATATTTTCTTGCTATTAGTCTTCCATAAAAGTAAACGGATATGTTTGTTCTAAACTGTTGCTGAGAGAAAACACGGTCTCGCATCACCATGGCCTCTGTGAACTTGTGACAGGCAATATTTGCTTATAACTGACAAGAAAATATCAGATAAAATAATATCGCTTGATAATGAAAATAATTATTGATGCAGCTCTAATCATTGTTTATACTGTGTCTTTATTTGAAACCGCTTTGAATTCAGAACAAAAAGAGTGACTCTCAATGTCACAAATATGATCATAACTCTTTTGCAATCCATCAGAAGAAAAACATTAAGTGTGTTGATCGAAACCCTGATGTTAAAACTGCGGCCAGTGACCTTTGACCTCTTCCCCCGCAAAGCCTGTCATGCAGGCCCACACTGTTTGATTGGCTCTGGTCTTGATCTCTTGGCCTCTGCAAGTGTCCAGCAGCCACTTACAGCAAGGCCAGATGGCTTGTGTGTGTGTGTGTGTGTGTGTGTGTGTGTGTGTGTGTGTGTGTGTGTGTGTGTGTGTGTGT
>NC_048414.1:16726649-16727326 GCF_013103735.1 Etheostoma cragini
TTCATTTACATAAAATGTTTTTTAGGGGCATTCTGAGATTTCGTGGGCCATTTTTGCCCTTTGCCCCCATAGTTTTGTACATGTGTATGTGTCTGTGGTGTTATTGGTGTTTTTGTACAGTTGTCATCACACCACAATCTTATGCACCGTATTGCCTTCAGCCAGAAGGTAACACACCTTCTTATCTCTCCAGATAAGAGAATGATGGGTTCATGTCATCTTACAGCAGAACCGTAATTATTACCTCAAATTAACTTTTACGTATCTAATACTTTAATGGTGGCTTCATCATGTTTGGTGAAATCTATACTGAGGACACAGTGAGCAACAGAGAGGTGGACCATTATAGGGACTTTTTTTTTTATGGGTGTTGATATATTTTTCCACTGAACAATTGGAATAAACTGTAACTAGCATAATTCAAGCTGACCATATCCACAGTTCTTTGTGAAGACAGGAGCAGACAGTTATTTGCAGCTACTTTTCAAGCCTATAATAGACAAGTTTTTTGTACTAAAAATATAGATTTTCTTTGTAGCGTTATTTTACTAGGTTTAAGGGTTGAGGAATGATCTGTAAGTTCTGTTATGATGTGGGTGTAAGGTACAGTGGGTACGGAAAGTATTCAGACCCCTTTAAATTTTTCACTCTTTGTTTCATTGCAGCCATTTTCCAAA